>NW_011888850.1:2643928-2649350 GCF_000151845.1 Pteropus vampyrus | reverse complement strand
CCCATTTGGTTACAGAACAAACTTCCTAAACTGTCACTCAGGACACGGTCTACTTTGCCAGCCCATCAGCTCAGACCTTCTCCCTTCCTCGCCTGTCCCGAGCCCCTGCCAAAGCTCAACACCTGCTACACCAGTCACTGAACACACACGCCCTTTCCCGCCACCGCGCCCTTGCTCACGCTGGGCCCTCAGATCAAGTGTCCGTCCACGCAATGTCTCTACCTGTTGAGATCCGACTTGCTCTCAAGGCTCTGCTCACACTCACTGGAGCTCTCAGTATTCCCCCAAGAGCTTGTCAATTCCTCTGAAGGGGGACCGATTCATCAGAGCACGTAACCCTCTGCCTTACACGCAATTCATGCTCAATAAATATAAGAAAGGAATGAAATGGAACCCTTCCTCCACTCCCCAAACACATATAATGTTCTTTATGTTGCCAGCTTAGAAAATAGGTTATTGACTAACTAACCAAATAGAAGATGAGGGAAACATTCCAGAATATTTATGTTGCCTTTGGTCTCCGTTTCGTGGCACGCATTTTCTCAGACAAAACAAAAAGAAACAAAAGGATCCTGGATTTTATTCAAGCGGAAAATGTTCCCAGACTTTTTTTTTTTCTCATAATTTCACATATGCTCATTTTATAAATTTTTCAAACCTGATGCTCAGCATTGTCAGAATAAATCTCAGCAAAACCCCAATAGTCCCCCAGGGTATCATAGTCATGGGGTGTGTTCGCAACAAGAACACAAGGTGGGGAACACTAAATGTGTCACTCTGGACCGCATGCCTCCTTACTCATCTGAGCGTCCCGCCTCGGTGACACGGAACACTGGGTCTCCATGGCAGCGAGTGGACGGAAAATCGACTCATAGAGAATAGATCAGACTGTGGAAACATGTGTGTTGAATAATTCAAAACAAAAACTGGCTTGTTGAATAAGCTGCGACTTTGATGATAAAAAGAGATACCGCGAACGTCCATTGCTGCCTCGATTTCTTCTTCTGTAAGACGGGAATAATAAATACTTGTAGGGCTGTCATGAAGATTAGATGACGTATCTTATAAACTCTGTAAAAACAGAGATTATGTCTTGTTTACAATCCTTGTCCCAGTACCCATTAAAGTGCCTGACACATAACAGGCACTTTTTTCTGGGGATTCAGAAAAACATATAAATGTCCCGAGAAATGGCAGGAAGGAATTCCCACGTGGGTGCACGAGATTTTACAAGAGAAAAGATCAGTGAAATAATGCAGAGTCTCGTAACAACATTTTGCTGTACTTTCAAGTGGGATCCAGCAACAGTCCTAGGAACGCTGAAAATGGATGAATATAGGTTAATCAATCAATCAATTAATTAAACCTTTAGCATAATGTTTGGTATGAATTAAAAATATAACTAAGTGAAAACTTGTAAAGTAGACTTTATAAAGAGAATAACTCAGTCAGCAGAACGAGTGCTGCAAAGTGCACCTGGACTCTCAGGCCAGGTCAGGACGACACCTGCATTTATCACCTTGCGTGAAGGAGGGAGAAGGACGTGACCTTTGAAGCTTCGTGGTCATGTCTACAGCATACTGCATGATGAGCTTGTACGAAACTGAGCTGTTGTATCTGAAGAGCTTCAAGGACTGTTCCTTGAACCTGCAGAGAACTTGGACATTTGGAAAAGTTTGGGAGCAATTTATACTTAACCTAAGTCCCGGAGGCCTCTTCCTAACTCTTGCTGCACTCTGGCCCTAGACATAGCACCTCCCTCCTCCTGGGAGTTAGCGAGACAAGGGAATGAAGTGAGAATCAAGGAACCTCCCTTTCTTCTCAACAATCATCATGGTTTACACTGTTCTTTTACCAAATGCTTACTGAGCACCTACTAAGGCTCTGAGAATACTATGGTAAACAAGACACTATTGTGGGCTCAGGCAAGGAAGTGACAATGGTGGCAGGGAGGACGTGGGGACAGCTAAGTGGTGGGATAAGAGAGGGCAGCTCTGTATGCTCCCCCAAACCGTTCCTGGGTGAATGGTTTTGGTAGTCAGTCTTTGCCACTAGCTGAGGAGTGTGGGGTGATTATCTACTCCCCAAATACCTCCTCATGGGCCTGATGTCTGAACTACCATCATTTCGTTAGAAAAGAGCACCAAGAAACTCAAGAAACTAAAGTCCATAGGGGCTAAGCGACTTATTCAACACTATGGAGCTAATTCAGGTCAACATCAAATCCATTGGGCGAGTCCAAATCTGGATTCAAGACCTCGTGGCTTCTATTCAGCGTTAATGAAACCATACCAGAGTCCCCCCTTTGAATCGGAACAATCTCCAGAAGGGAAGGGATTTGGAGAAATCACAAGTCTTCCAGCACTGCCAGCGAACCAATTCCAGTGATTCTATACAAGGAGCCAGTTATCAGGAACACCTTTCTGTTCTCACATGCCACAGCCCCCATCAGCAGCTCCCAACTGCCTTCCTTTGCAGCTGTCTGACTAAGCTGTTCACGTGTGAAGCCTCACTTTAGAAATATAGTGACTACCACATGTACACTGCTCGCTACATGCCAAGTACTGATATGAGCTTTACATGGATGAACCCACTTAACGCTCAAAGCAACCTATGGTATGGTTAGGTACCGTCATTATTCCCATTTTGCAACTTAGAAAACTGAGGCACCGAGTGATCAGGAAACTTGCTCAAGGCCACAAAGCAAGTTCGTGACAGAGCAAAGATTTAGACTCAAGCCTGAGGCTCCAGAGTCCACCCCCTTAACTACACTATACTTACTTCCTGTCTATTACTTGCTGCTGAATAAAAACCACTCTGAGCTTAGTGGCTTAAAACGATACAAGTGGGTTTTGCTCACCAACCTGTGAGTGAGAAATTCAAGCAGGAAACCAGACAGACAGTAGATCTCTGTTCCTCAGTGTCTGGGGCTTCAGCTGGGATGGTTCAAATGACTTCACAGGGGTTATATGTTTGAGGCCTCAGTCCTCCTTCACGTGGTCGCTCCACAAGGCTAGCACTGGCTTCTCCACAAGCTGGTCGTCTCATGGTTCTGAGAGGGAGCATTCTAATGTGTGAGTGCTTATTAAGCTTCTACTAGCATTCAGACTTACTAATATTCAGTCAGTCAGAGGAGCCAGCCAGTATGGGAAGGAGTACACGGGGTAACCACCAGGGGGTGTGGTTCAGCTGGAGACGCAAGTGGAGCATCTTCCTGCACTAGACAGACAAATGGGACATAAAATGGGCTGAGAGCAGCAGATCTTGGGGCAGGGTCTCCGCTTCTTTATTTTCCTGTACCTCCTTTTTAAGGGACATGATCCCTGAAGAGAGAAGGAGCTTAAAACCAGTGTATATTATTTTACGAAGCGTGGAAATAAGGCTTCCTAGCCACAGAGACAGTTGTCATTTTCGGACACAAAGGACAGAATCAACTGATTCACAATCGGAATTTGTTTTCAGTTCATTGGAGGAGACCTGAGCTTGGTAAACCAAGATATGGAATAGGTTAATGGAAAGTTTTCTTGAAAATAATAAATTTTCAGGGGGCTTCGAGATGTACCACAACAGGTGTAACCATTACAGTTAATAAAAGTGGACGACATCAGCAAAACCCTGTGTCTTTAACAAGTTGGTCACTCAAAAAAGCCTGATTGGAGAACCTCCGTGTAAAGAGAAAGTGGCAAGTGTAACAATAAATAAACTAATACCAGGTTATTAAGACATCATTTAAAAAAAAAGAGCAGGTTAACAAATTTCTGAGATAGTAGGTGAGGAGCTTAGAAAAAACTACCCAAGTATCCTTTCTTTTCTTGGCAAACAATAGAATCCCCTAGGAATCTCAGCCCCGTGAGTTATAATAATCCCACTTCTATTCCCATACGATGTTAGATGAACCGTTTGTTTCCCTACTGCTTTAATTCCTCACTCTTCACATTTCACTGACTGAGAAGAGAATTTGAATTCTTAGTTTTCATTCTAAAAGCAGTTTGGGGCCCAATTTCTCACCTAAAACCAATCAAAGTCGATCACCCTGTAGCAGATACTTTAATTATATGTTCGGTTCTTCTCAAACAGGTACATTTTTATAACTGCTAGAAGCATCATTTTAGCATATGAACCGCTGATGTGTGCATCTATCTGTTTTGTGTATGTATCAGTGTTAACTTACATTTATCCTATTCTGAAGTGTAGCTAAAGTTGCACGAGGTAACATGAGGCAAAGATGTAAACCAACACAGAGAATGATCTGTTGGTGTTTAGAACCCACTAGTCCTCGTAGGATCACACAGAGAGAAAAGCACACACCCTTCAAAAGACGAAGATGTGGAGTTCGATTATGCTTACCCTCAGCCAGTTAATTAGAGAGAATTCACTTGGTGATGTCATTATGTCACGCTTGGGACAAAATACATGAGCGAGATCAGACAAAATGTGGCAGCCAGAATTTCCAGGGCTGAAGAGAGATGTGATGACATTCTTTGGAGAGCTTTCCCAGATTAGTGTGGAGAACTCTTGAGTCATTTTCATCCACTAACTCTTCTAATGGGAGAACCTGTTGCCAGCAAGTGCATAGAAGATCATAATTCACCACAATTTCCCTTCAGAAACTGAGTGATCTGTGGTGATTTAAGGCTCTCAAAATACAAAAGAAATGTGTGGTTTTTGTAAGAGTCTTGGATTCTGTACTTCTTGAAACGAAGACATGTCTAAGTTCATGCTGCCAATTTTCTAGAGTTCAAGGAAGAGAGGCCAGATCTACATGCTGGATGAAGGAATTTTTAAGGGCTCGCTAGTGTTCTCACATGTACTTAGGCACAGCATGTCAGGAAGATCTAAATCCATTAGGGAGAGAATTCTAATTCACCCCTGCTAGAAAATGTGATGATCCTCACTCCACCAGGGCAATCTACACTTTACAAAGCACTTCCGGGTGCACGATCTCACTTCATCCAGATGTCTACGCTTTTTTTTTAGAGGTGAAGAACACAGGATAGGAGAACTTTAAGTGACTCACCCAAGATTACACTCCGTGAGTGGCAGTGCTGCAACTTGATCCCAAGTCGCCCCATGCTAGACAGTGCTCTTCACAGCAGACAGGGCCTCCCGCTGCCACTTCCTGTCTCTCTTTGGTTCTTAAAAGTGCCCTCAAAAGATCATCCCCATTGCTAAAAATTCCCAATTTGTATACTTAGTCAACTCTCCATATCCCTGGAGGAGGGATAAGTATTTTTAAAAGATGAAATCTCCTGAAGTGGGAATTTCATAATGCAGTACTTTTCCAAGGATGTTCTCCAGAAATGCTGACACAGGTTGACTTAGGGTGACTACTCTAGTCTCTTAGAGCCATAAGATCAGAGCCTCTGGGCGGCAAGGTTTTCTCATTGATACAGAAGGTCTCAGCTAGAAGATCTCTCGGGCC
>NW_011888850.1:2642019-2643878 GCF_000151845.1 Pteropus vampyrus | reverse complement strand
GGAGAACTTTAAGTGACTCACCCAAGATTACACTCCGTGAGTGGCAGTGCTGCAACTTGATCCCAAGTCGCCCCATGCTAGACAGTGCTCTTCACAGCAGACAGGGCCTCCCGCTGCCACTTCCTGTCTCTCTTTGGTTCTTAAAAGTGCCCTCAAAAGATCATCCCCATTGCTAAAAATTCCCAATTTGTATACTTAGTCAACTCTCCATATCCCTGGAGGAGGGATAAGTATTTTTAAAAGATGAAATCTCCCGAAGTGGGAATTTCATAATGCAGTACTTTTCCAAGGATGTTCTCCAGAAATGCTGACACATGTTGACTTAGGGTGACTACTCTAGTCTCTTAGAGCCATAAGATCAGAGCCTCTGGGCGGCAAGGTTTTCTCATTGATACAGAAGGTCTCAGCTAGAAGATCTCTCGGGCCTATCGTGAGCTTAAGAGTCTATGACGACAGCTATGACCCCTAAATCCTCTTTGAGTTATGAGAACTGGAACCCATCTCCTCTACCCCAGCAGAAATACCTGCTACCAAGAAGTCTTCTTTCTTGGGGACTGCCATCTAGAAGAGGCTCACAAATGGGAGGAAAGCTAACATGTATAACTGCCCACTCTACTAGTTGCCATATACATGATGGCTCACGCGCTCTCCCCCTCACAATCATCACATCGCACTTATACTAGAGAGGAGGAAAAGAAGCTGCCGAGAAACTGACCAGGTTACACAACGTCGCAAAAGCAATTATGGCAGAGCTAGGATTCAGGCTGCAGTATTTGCTTTCAAAGCCCCTGTTCTCTTTCCATTGAGCTATTTTGGCAACAGACAGCTAAAGATCAGGAATACAGACAAAATGAAACATTAGCCCCTAAATAACTGAAAAAAATAGTGTGGAAAAGTGAACTCCTCAGGTAACGAGCAGCCACAGGACGGAAGGAATATGGATATTAAGGGGCCCTGTTCAATCCCAAGGTCTGTCCGGTGGAAATGCTGTGACAATGTAAAAAAGCATCGGGTCCGGGAGGCAAGAGACCGGAGTTCTGGTTCTGGCTCTCACAGAGTTTGCGGAAGTGAAATTTTAGGTGCCATGATCTACATACACAGTAGTTCCGCCCGCAGGCTGGAAAATAACGACAGTAATAATAGCAGCTAACACGTTTGGGGCGCTTACGTTGTGCCGGGCACTGCCTCATTTTCATCTTTCAACCCCTAAACGGTGAACATGGAATTGTCTCTACTTTATGGATGAGGAAACCAGCGCTGCGTGGTGAGTGGCGGGCGGAGCTGCGAGGCAAAACCAAGGAACCCGATTCCAGTGCCCGAGGACCAACCATCACGCTTAGAGAACGAGGGGCGGGTATGTGCGGCTGGACGAGCACGAGAAACGCAAACCCGAAAGCAGGATTCAGGGAGAAAGACTTCAGTGAACAGCCAGATGCTCCACCAAGCCAAAGTCCTACGGCGTCATTATTATTCAACTTTCTTCAAGAACGAACTCTGCCAGAGGTCGCACTTGAGTAATGTGAACATTTTGGTCAGAGCACCTGGTATGAGCTCATAAAACCACGTTTCACAGAAACCCAACGACGCTGGCTTAATTGAATCCGGGCATGTTTTTCTCACGTGACAAGCTGTCCAGGGCTGCACAGCTGCCGCGCTGACTTGAAGACCTCCCCAGTGGGCTCCCCTAACCTTTCCGGGACTCTGCCCCAAGAGCATTGGTTTCATCCCCTCGCTTGAAAGACGGATGCTGCACTTCCCTGTGCCATCGGAAATGTAGTGACTAGCCACATGTGGCAATTTAAATTTAAATTGTCTTAGATAAATTCAGTTCCTCAGTCACACTGGCCATACTTCAAGTG
>NW_011888850.1:2636047-2641189 GCF_000151845.1 Pteropus vampyrus | reverse complement strand
CAGGGAGAACGCTGCAGGCAGCTTTCAGGCCCCCAGCTGGCAAAGCCCTAAACTTCTATTATAACAAGTTTTAGTGGCATAAAAATGGAAGGGAACAAATGCAGGCACAAAGGGAGTATCTTGAGATGACAGTGAACAAGAGGCAGGGGCTATGGTTAGGAGAATGCAGATAAACTTTGCTTGGACATTTGTCTCTGGCCAGTCCTACAAGAAAACAAAAAATGATTGTATATATGTAGGTAAAGACAAAAGACAATGAGCTTACGTGTTTATCCTACTGTCACGACCCCTTTGCCTGAACCAGTTTTTGACAAATACTTGTTTTTTGCTGTTGACAGAACAAAAGGATGAGTTAGTTTAAAGTGCATCAGGAGACAAGGAGAACAATTTGCCCCTGAGTAACTTTCCACAAAGAAAAGCAAAGATGACACTTTGTTTCATCTCTAACAAACACAAACCCATCCCCAAAGAGACATCTAGAGGCTGAAATGCCAAACTGATACATTGTATCAATGATCCTACTGATGGATATTTCGAAATGAGATGGCAAAGAGAAGTTTGAAAAATAAAATTTATTCCTATCTGGGGCTTTTAGTAATTAAATACCCAGCCCTGAAACTGATTCACTGTGGGATGAAGGGTAGAGAGAGGAAAGGGAAAGATTTCTGTCTGATAAGTGCTGCAAACTTCTGAAACTTGGAGAACATGAAACACTTAGCTACCCATGAAGACAGAGGAGCTTAGACCCGGAGCCACAGTTATAGTCACCAAAGAAGGTAGAGAGTGATTCATTTATCCAGATGAATTAGTCTCCTGGGGCTATCACAACAAATACCACATACTGGATGGCTTAAAAAACAGAAACATATTGGAGGCTAAAGCAGAAAATCAAGGTGTTGGCAGACTCCTTCTGAAGGCTGTGAGCTCCTTCTCATACCTCATCTGTGCCATGCCCCTCTCCTGGCTTCTGGGGGTTTGCTGAACTCTGGTGTTTTTGGCTTTGGGCAGCGTAACTCCATTTTCACATGGCATGCTTTCTGTGTGAATATCTCTGAGTCCGAGTTTCCCCTTTTTTAAACGGACACAGTAATATTGACTTAAGGGCCACCCTTGTGACCTGATCTTAACTTGAGTAGCTGCAAAGGCCCAAACAAGGTCACATTCACAGGTATTGTGGGTTAGGATTTCAACATCTTTTGGGGGACACGATACAGTCCACGATACCAGGTAATCCTGGACAAAGAATTACTTTTCCATTTTGTCACTGTCAACCAGACTATATAAAAGTAAACTTGATGGCATCATTTTTGTTCCTTGGAGAATTATTGACATAGAAAAACCAGCCCCCCGCTTTCTGAAGGTTTGCAAGCTACAATCCTTTTCTTTATAAAGTTCAAGACGTGTTACTCCAATCTAGGACTCTGTACTAGAAATTTCCAACAGTTTTTCCTACTTCTTCACCTTCAACCCACTCCAGAGAGTCAAACCTTGAATTGGGACCTACTCCTGCAAGTGTACCATTTCAAAAGTTTAATGTTTTCCATAATTTCATTCAAAAATTGGAAAGCTTGAATATTCAATTCAGTTCGACCAAGCTTTACCAAGAAATTTCTCTGTGCCGGGCACTGCGCTGGGGATTTAAACACACACAAAAAAACAAGGTGATTTTGCCATCTGGGTCCTAGCAAAGGAAGAAACCAGAATATCTGCTCCTACCTGATCATTCTCAGCTCCCACAAGGGGAAAGAGTGGAGGGTGAGGCGGGGTGCTTTGCATTTAAACAGGTTGCTGCATTTTTAGGGAAGCAGTAAAAGAAATTAGATGTTTTTATTTTGAGGGCCCAGAAATCCCATAAGCCCAACCCCAATTCTACGTTAATGTTCTTTTTCTGTCCTGCTACTTAGGGTCTGTTCCCAGGGGTTCTAGAACACAGAATGGGACTGCCTTCCCATTACCTCATCCCCTTCATTTCCCACCTCCCCTCCTTCTAAAATAAGTGAATACATGAGAGAAAAATACTCAGAATCACTTCCTATATAAAAGCCAAGAGATCATGGTTCAAGTGAGTGTGTTAGGGGTGGTTTGATTTTTTTTTTTTTTTAATAATAATCTAGAAAACAGTACTTACAGACTCTGTCGAACATCATTAAGTTGTCCACCATTGTTCTCTTTCCAAAGCTAAATAATTTCATTTTTATTAACCTTTTCTCCCTGGTCCTGTTTCAGAACCTCTGATTATGTGTGTTGCTCTCCTGGACCCTGTCTGAGTTCTTTTAACTTTTAGAGTCAAAAACTGGATGTTGTAATCAAATAAGCACTGAACCTCTGTGAAGGATGCTGCGGAGTAAGAAGATTGCTGTAGCCTGAGATGTGTGTGAGTGGGTGCGGCAGGGGGGTTGGGGGGGGAGTGGGCAGGGGCGGACTGAACACAGGGGGGGGGGGGCAGGGGCGGACTGAACACAGCATAGGACTGTAAAATGCTTGCAAAGTGCCAAACAGCAGTGGCACTAACTGGAAGCCACCCCTGGAAACGTCAGCACGTGGTATAAGGGACAGGAAGCATCGAGGCTGACAGGTTAGCTCACATCCCCTACTTAGGACATAACTGCATTTACTCTATGATGGCATTTCAGCCATTTTGGTTCAAGGGGAGATTTGTCAGTCCTGCCGAGAGCTCTCCGACAAGCCACTTGGAAATGAGTGGCAGTGAGGACCTGTCGCCATTGATGCTATTCTGCTGCAAACTCCTTTGGCCCTGAGATACTATCACACCTTAAACTGTGTTCAATTTGACGAAAGTTCTGTGCTACTTACTGGGAAGCTCACTGCTTCCCCAGACTCCCTTTTCCTTGTGCATTCTGAGCCTCATGGCGACCTTTTCCCCTTTACAGCCAAGAGGATAAACCAGGTGTGTTCCTCACTACTTAGTGCCTCACTGATCCTGGTGTGTTTCCTTCTTCATCTATTGCCCAAGGTAGCTTAGTCTTTTTCTAATTTCTTCCCATGCTCAAAACAAAAGAGTTCATAGTAAGAATGTCATCTTCCAGCTTACTTTTTATTTATGTTATCTCTAACTTACTCTTCATATTTCTCCCTCTCCCCCCCGCACCACCCACATCCCCACCCATTACACACACACACACACACACACACACACACACACACACACACACACCCCTCCTCTCTTCATACAACTATTTAGTTACCGATTTGGGCCCCGGATAAACAAAACGACCTTCCTTTTAATCTCCAATTGCAGTCCATTCGAATCTCATCCAGCGAGCGCCCAGGATTTATTCCGTCATTGTAATCTAGACCAGGGGACGCAGATTATCCAAGCACACGTACACTCCTCTTGCCAGGGCTTCAAATTGAATGGACAGGAGATGTTATCTTGGGTAGTGATAGAAAATTCTTTGGAAATCCCCAGGTATTACAGGGAGCCTATACTACACATAATCAAGCAGAGCAACAAACACAGGATTTCCTGGGAGAATGAAGATTAGGAGAAAGCCTGCATTTGTTTTTCATGATACAGACAATTCTATCGACTCTTTAAATTTTCGTTCCAAGACCTTCCTGAATCATTTGGTGTTTGACGAAGATGAAATGTAACAGGGTCACATGTCATGTCATTTATGATAACTTAGCATTATGGTTGGTTGGGAAATAAGACCAGGCATATTAGGCTTACAGATTTGCTTGCTATAAATCCCCAGCACCTGTTTATAATGCACCTTCACTGAGAAAACAGCTCCAATAACATTATACAGCATGGTTCGTGAATGCTATTAACCATCCCTACTGCATGTTACAGATGTAAATGGTTTTTAACTTTACAGACAATCCATAGGTTTATGAATTGAAAGCCACTGAAATAAATCATCCTTGGTAATGAAAAGAGAAAAAGGGGGCATGATATAATTTCTATTTGTCAAAGTATAATGATGTCACCATCCATTTATCCTCTGTACTTAAAGGTTGAAGCTATTCAACAAATCTCTCCCCAGCCAAATACATAGGGTTCCTTAATGGAGGCCACAGTGAAGGTTTCTGATTAGTTCCCATATCACTCGCCAATTAGAATAGAAGGAAAAACTTGCTTTTTTCCCTATCCCAAACAATTTATTAGAACAATAACTTTTAATGTAATGAATAATAGTGGAGTCTTAAAATGAAAAAAAAAAATGATGTTATTACTTAAGGATTATCTCTCTAAGGAGTTCGTAGATTAAACAGATTTGCTTCTGGAGGTGCTATATCCATCCCAATCACTGTTTGACTTCTTTGTTTTTTGTTTTTGTGTGTGTGTGTGTGTGTTTTTTAATCATGAAAAAGACAGAATATGGGGTAAGGGGCTGCTGGTCAAGATTTACCTTAAAGACGACCTGTATTTGCTTATAAGTCTGCTATGAACAGCCGAGGAGGTTGTTTACTGCTCAAGGGGGCCAGGCTGAGGGCCAGGATGGGTTGAAATACAGCTGTCAATGCCGTCAACAAGCCTCAGGCCCTGGCACTGGCAGAATTGGCCAGGAGAATGGGGCACATGGCGTCATACAAAGCAGTGGCAGCCTTTGCACTTACGGGGTACTAGACATAGGGTAATCTTAGGAAAAGCTGTCTTAATTGCCCGCCCGCTGGGGAGTACCAGTCAGCACCAACTCCTCACCTAGGACTCAGTGCTGTGAATTCAACCTGCCTAAGGGCTCCACGCCCGCCTTCAAATTCTGTAAGGCAGTAGAGAACATCCCTCCTCGGCACTCACCTGAGGGATCCATCCACTCTGGTTAGAAAGATGTTTTGTGAAGTTCTTGGGAATAAAAGTAGCATCTAAGAATAAGAGTTTTCAGAGCAAGGGGGACATCACTCCAGACATCAGAAGTGGGGGCGGAAAAAAGGGGGTGGGGGTAGGGGTGCAGGGCTGTAAGAGGCCGGAAGGAAAAAGGGAAGAGTTTAGAAAACAGAAAGGGGCACCATGGCCACAGACCTTCGTCTGTGGCTACCTGTCCCCCACCTGCTGCAAATCAGCCTGAGCCAGAGGTTTTCACCCAGGAGTCAGGAAAAGAGTGACTCTGCCTGGTGGAGTGTAAGGAATTAGGGGGACAGATTAAGAGGTGGCTCTTCTCTGCCATGATTTAGGGC
>NW_011888850.1:2633692-2635997 GCF_000151845.1 Pteropus vampyrus | reverse complement strand
TGTGTGTTTTTTAATCATGAAAAAGACAGAATATGGGGTAAGGGGCTGCTGGTCAAGATTTACCTTAAAGACGACCTGTATTTGCTTATAAGTCTGCTATGAACAGCCGAGGAGGTTGTTTACTGCTCCAGGGGTCCAGGCTGAGGGCCAGGATGGGTTGAAATACAGCTGTCAATGCCGTCAACAAGCCTCAGGCCCTGGCACTGGCAGAATTGGCCAGGAGAATGGGGCACATGGCGTCATACAAAGCAGTGGCAGCCTTTGCACTTACGGGGTACTAGACATAGGGTAATCTTAGGAAAAGCTGTCTTAATTGCCCGCCCGCTGGGGAGTACCAGTCAGCACCAACTCCTCACCTAGGACTCAGTGCTGTGAATTCAACCTGCCTAAGGGCTCCACGCCCGCCTTCAAATTCTGTAAGGCAGTAGAGAACATCCCTCCTCGGCACTCACCTGAGGGATCCATCCACTCTGGTTAGAAAGATGTTTTGTGAAGTTCTTGGGAATAAAAGTAGCATCTAAGAATAAGAGTTTTCAGAGCAAGGGGGACATCACTCCAGACATCAGAAGTGGGGGCGGAAAAAAGGGGGTGGGGGTAGGGGTGCAGGGCTGTAAGAGGCCGGAAGGAAAAAGGGAAGAGTTTAGAAAAGAGAAAGGGGCACCATGGCCACAGACCTTCGTCTGTGGCTACCTGTCCCCCACCTGCTGCAAATCAGCCTGAGCCAGAGGTTTTCACCCAGGAGTCAGGGAAAGAGTGACTCTGCCTGGTGGAGTGTAAGGAATTAAGGGGACAGATTAAGAGGTGGCTCTTCTCTGCCATGATTTAGGGCTCAGTTTTTGCCTCTGCATGGGCAGGACAGTGAACTGGACTTCCTTCTTCCAGTCCGCTCCTGACACAAAAGCCGCCTCCTGGCGCTGAGGCAGGCCCCCAGCAAGGAAGAGCTGACTGTCCCGTGACAAAGCCCTCCCGCCCCACTTTCCTGTGAGGCGTGCTTGGCGACCTGGGCCTTTCTCGCAGCGACCTTGGTGTGGCTTTCCGCCTGCACGCCTCCAGCTCCATGCATGCTGTCTGCTGTCTGCTTCAGGTGCTGCTCCCATCACTTGCTCCCAGGAAGTCTGCCTCTAGCTTAACCTAGGCCCCACGAGCTTTTCCTCTTTTATCTATATTTCTACAGCACATTTATAGTCTGTGCCACAAAATCTGGCATTTAAATCTAATTTAGAGCTGTCGTTCCCAACCCTTAATTTTAGCCTATATTCCTAGGGATAACAATGGCTCATAATGAGGACCCGCTTTTGAGGTCAGAAGCTCTTATTTCCTTTCTCTTCTTACTGTAAATAAAAATTTAAATGCTAAGTTGAATATGCTAAATAATTAAATGCAGGCAATTTTTTTTTTAGATTTCTGTGTCTTATTAATCTTATGCTAAGAACCAATTCTGTCTTATCTACAATGCCATATGCCGAAGAGAATGCACCCAATGTGGACTTTGTGAATTTAGACAGGCATTGGGATGAGCATATCCATTACAGGTTAAAGCAGGCTCGAGGCTGCAAAACAACTGGGAATGAAAAGAATCTTACCAAAAAGATATTTATACCACTGAAGAGAACAAACTTTTGTGCCTTCTGGAAGTGCCTTTTTATATACAATTTATATGCTAATTATAAATCATTTGAATATATTAGATAAAGCAGGCTCCCTAAGGATCTGGTGTTTGGTACAGCTTGTCCTTGTAAAAAACAAAGAGAGTAAAATATTATAAAAGCCCAAGTCTTTGCAACGGCCTCAAGCGCCCATCCAGTGTGCCCTCACATGCCCTCCAATTTTCTTCCTTGTTCTAGCAGCTGCAGCCACACTGGTTTCCTTGTTGCTCCCTGACTAGACCCACCTGGGGGCCATAGCGCTGGCTGTCCCCTCTGCTTGGAATGCTCTATTCCGGGACACGGACAGAGCTGACTGCTTCTCTGTCTTCGAGTCTTTGCCCAGAGAGGCCCCTCTCAAACAGGCTACTGACTCTGACTACACTAGTTGAATTCGCAGCCCTCCATTTTATAGCTGTTACTCTGCTCTGTCGTTTTCACCTTTAGCAATTATCACCTTTTAACAGACGATGGTGCCTGGAATGTAGACACTTGGTACATTGTTTTGAATGAAAGGATGCTAACGCTGCCTGGTGTTCCTAACAAGGGACTTGACTTCAGAGATCTGTCTGGAAAGAGAAGTTTCCAGGGAGACTGCGGAGATCTTCCAGTGAGGAAATGAAAAGTAGTGGAACAGAAAAACGGTAGAATGGAAAAAAAAA
>NW_011888850.1:2626686-2633642 GCF_000151845.1 Pteropus vampyrus | reverse complement strand
CCAATTCTGTCTTATCTACAATGCCATATGCCGAAGAGAATGCACCCAATGTGGACTTTGTGAATTTAGACAGGCATTGGGATGAGCATATCCATTACAGGTTAAAGCAGGCTCGAGGCTGCAAAACAACTGGGAATGAAAAGAATCTTACCAAAAAGATATTTATACCACTGAAGAGAACAAACTTTTGTGCCTTCTGGAAGTGCCTTTTTATATACAATTTATATGCTAATTATAAATCATTTGAATATATTAGATAAAGCAGGCTCCCTAAGGATCTGGTGTTTGGTACAGCTTGTCCTTGTAAAAAACAAAGAGAGTAAAATATTATAAAAGCCCAAGTCTTTGCAACGGCCTCAAGCGCCCATCCAGTGTGCCCTCACATGCCCTCCAATTTTCTTCCTTGTTCTAGCAGCTGCAGCCACACTGGTTTCCTTGTTGCTCCCTGACTAGACCCACCTGGGGGCCATAGCGCTGGCTGTCCCCTCTGCTTGGAATGCTCTATTCCGGGACACGGACAGAGCTGACTGTTTCTCTGTCTTCGAGTCTTTGCCCAGAGAGGCCCCTCTCAAACAGGCTACTGACTCTGACTACACTAGTTGAATTCGCAGCCCTCCATTTTATAGCTGTTACTCTGCTCTGTCGTTTTCACCTTTAGCAATTATCACCTTTTAACAGACGATGGTGCCTGGAATGTAGACACTTGGTACATTGTTTTGAATGAAAGGATGCTAACGCTGCCTGGTGTTCTTAACAAGGGACTTGACTTCAGAGATCTGTCTGGAAAGAGAAGTTTCCAGGGAGACTGCGGAGATCTTCCAGTGAGGAAATGAAAAGTAGTGGAACAGAAAAACGGTAGAATGGAAAAAAAAAAAACAGAAAACAGGAACAAAGAAGAGGAAACGGAAGCAGAATGAGGGGGGCGGGGAATTTAGAGCCCCTTTCCCGCATGGAGCCAAAGAAGACTTTTTCCACACAGTATGCAGGTTGTGGCTGGTTTGTCTTGGTTCTGGGTTTTTGATTGGGGTTCGATTTTGTTGCTGTTGTTTGCTTGGTTGGTTTTGCTCTCTTTGGGCTGGTCGGCAAGGGAGTGAGAGTCAAGCTGGAGACCTAAACTCTTCCAGGCGGCCCGTGATGCCTGGAGGTCAGGGCAATGTAAGCTCGCACCAAAAAGGGTCCCAGCGGTGGGGGAGCTGGGGAGGAGGAAATTCCCTCTCTGTCCCCACTCCAGAGGAGGTCACCCTCACCCCAAAACAGAGAAGGGTGGGAAGGAGAAGGAACTGGCTGGCTTTTTAGATGAGCCACGGCATTCATGGTCAATGTCATTTGATTAAGCTTTAATTTCAGCCTATATTCCTATGGCTCCTATAAATTAGAACACATATCTTAATCCGAACTGGATCCTATAGGGCTTGCAAAGACAGGGGGTATGTGTCTGATAGAAGGAGAAAAAATGGAGAAACTGGGTACTGGTTTCATGTATCTGACATTCCCTTTTTATAATTCATTCTGAACTCAATTGTATGTTTATCAAAGCCTTTGTCTGGGTGCTCATGGCCTTTATCAGTAGGCCAGGAAGGGATGCCTTTCAACACTCTATAATTCAGAATGCCCAGGCCCCGTTGAGTCCAACTTCATAACATTTGATCTTTAATTTGATACTTTGACCTAAAATATAAGCATGACCTTGGAGAAAAATGAAGAATTACGTTCCCTCACTCCAGATTATATAGGACCTTCTTGGTTGCTAGGACCTGTTATCTTCTTATTTTCCTCTAGAACCCTCACCTATTTCCTGAAGTGTCCTAATAAATTTCCCAGGTTCAAGAAAGAAGAAAGGAAGGAAGAAAGAAAAGGGGGAACTTGCACTTATTTTCTTTCCCTAGATATCATCCCCTCCTTTGTAGTTTGAAGGTATGAAGCCACATTGGCGGTTACCCGGCCTCTGCCGCACCTCAAAGCGGACGCTCGATAAAGAACAACACCCCCAGTGGAATCAGGAAGGAAGAATACGGATCAGCTTTATTTCTCAAATGAGAGTTTAGCAAGATTCACAGGCTCTGGCTTTGCTACTGAACTACCCTCAGGTCAAGAACGACCCACGTTGTTGGATGTAAGGCTGACATTTTCTTCTCATAAAACACTGCAAGAGACATGCCGGTTCCTCATTTCCTGCTCTCCCCCAGTCTCACCCACTCCCATACGGTAAGCTTAATCCTGTTACACATCATGGAGGCAGGTTTTCAACAAGGAATAGGGTTACTATTGATTGTCAGCTGATGAAATTGTCATCACACGCAATGGGTCTGTGCGATGTTTCTTATACCACTGCTCCGGGTGACATCCTGGGCACTCAGGTTCTTTCAAGGGAGAGCCACACATCCTAATAAAGTGGTCAAGGTTTTTATCTTTTCTTATTAGACAGAAGTTATTTCAAAAAGCTCTCCTTTGAAAAAGAACATGGCAGGCTAAATGACAGTCTGTCCTATACTGTTTTGACCGCCTCCCCTCCCCCCCGCCCTCCCCGCCAGTTACAATGGCTGGAGTTTCTTAAAGCACAGACCTCCTATAGATGAGAACACATATCTTAAGCACCAATGTTAAAGTTAATGCAAAAGTTCAGAGGTGCGAAATAATTTAAATGTACCCACATGGTAGCAATAACATCTCTAAAATCTCGGCAGTGAATTATGGATGGATATGTAGAATATTAAAAATGCAAAGCTAACTCCATTTGCATTTGCAATGCCCCCTAGCTGTTACTAGGGAGGAGGAAATTGCTTTCTGCTGAATTCAAGGGCACTCTACTTAGTGCTGTATTTAAGTCAAGGAGGAAAATCACTCATTTTTATTCTACCACTTAACTTGTGCTTATGTAATCTGTCTGGCACCAGAGTCAGTTGTCTGATATTATTTTCAATCACAGAAAGAGAATATATAATTCAATCATTACACCTTTATTTTCACTTGCTTGGTGATCTCTCGGAGCCTCATTACCACTAGTAAATGCCAGCCTGTCATCAATCAGGGCTCAGCTCTGGGACTGTCTGACAGACAGCACTAGCTACAAGTATTAATATTTTTATTCTTGAGGAGGGGTATGAGGAGAGGATGAGGTTCTCTCGCCCAAGGAGATGGACAGAGAATGCATCCCTTCAGTAGGGACTGTCCCACCCCATCCCACCACTTGTCATCCCTAGACCATCTCTCTCATCAGCAGGTCAATTCTCAAAAGGAGGGCAGACACCCAAATGAGCAGCTGCTATATTGCAAAGCAGGAACCCGCTTTCGAAGTTGTATCTTCATCCCCTTGTTCTTTGTCCTTTCCAGCTGCTCCTTCTCATTCTGCCTGCACACCCAGCTTAGTTTGGGCCATTCTTCTGTGGGATGCCATGAGATAAAGAGAATGGGCACCCCTACACTGCCACATGGGCCAAAGCACCGGCATCACTTGTCACTGTTCTTCTGGCAAAGGGATTCACCAAGAAGAGCCATCCAGGCAGAAGAGGCAACAGCTGACATTTCTGAAACTGGAAGCCCAATAATAAAAACTGCGTGAAGGACTGGAGTCTGCTTAAGGGGAAATCAGCAAAAGGCACAAATACTTTCGGGGGGTCCCTGGTCACAGTGAAAGTGAGAGACAACACAGTTTGGTGGGCGTGGTCAGCCATGAATCCTGATTTAAAGACTACTACATGTCACTGGTCCATTTCTCACTGATCTGTGTGACCATGACTTGCTTTGTTTCCCTTTTCTTTATTTTCCTTGTATTTATTGCCTCATCAGGAGTCAGTGATTTCTTTCTCATGTACCCTGGGTAGATGAAATATAAATGATTGCAGTGGATCTTAAACCTATTCATAAAAACTGTGTAGGCCGCACACCCAGGGATTCTGACTCATCGGGGTAGGGATGGGGGTTTTTGATGTGGTTCTGTGGATAGTTCCAGACTACTCTTTTTGACACGGCCTTTTAAATGTCACAGAAAGGGGATGATACAGTTATATAGTCTAGTCCCCTCCCATCCCTTTCTTCCTCTCTCTCTCTCTCTCTCTCTCTTTCTCTCTCTCTCTCTCTCTCTCTCTCTCACACACACACACACACACACACACACACACTTGCTTTGGTCCATGTGACAGAAGGGTCAAAATTGTCTCTTTGTTTCTACCTTATGAAATAAAGAATCTTTTTTGGCAGACTGACATAATAGGCTAAAAACATTACCTTTACTTCCACAAAAAAAGCAGAAATTACTCCCCACCATCGAAGACAAGGCACAGGGGGTCCCTCGGGGGTGACATAAAAGACTCTGAGAGCAAGACCAGCATCCTGAAGCCAATTTCCCTGTTTTTATAACAAACGCAGCATCCTTGGATTTGGTGGTTTGGGATTCAGTTGTTCTATAAGGAACACTCAGGAAGATGAATAATTGTAATTTGGGGGGTAATTCAAAAGCCACGGGATTTCCTTATATATTTATAACACGTGTGAGCTGAACACCCGGTGAGACAGACTAATTAGGAGTGTCTTAGACAACAGAAAACCTATTTGGTCCTTGAAATTTCAAGCTCGGTCTCTGTCAGATAATATTTTAAACATCAGAATTCAGGCTATTGTTTTTTGAAAAACACATCAGATAGAAACGAGAGCAGACAAATGAGAGATTTATAATCCCCATGGTACACAGTTCATAAATTGGCTGCCCTTTTATCTCTGCAGCAGGAGAAATGGGAAATTCTGAAAAGCCCAGAAGAAATAGGCAGGATGTCTAAGTTAAGAATGCGAGGGGGAAAAGGACTCCCTATTAAAACAAAATACTGCCCCCTTCGCCCTGCACGTATCATCACTTACCTGTTTTGTTCCATTTTAGCTGGGTTTTGCCAGGTGATTTATTAGTTAGTCTGAATCGAGCGCTGGAAGGAAGGACGACTAGAAAGCGGCCCCCCACAGGGTATTTCATGAACGTGGCCTTCCTCTCGAAACTCACACACTAGGATTCCCACTGTTCCTGCCTCTCATCCCGCATAGAAGCAGCTTCTGTTATAGTGACATGAACCAAGTATGGACAAAAACGTCTTATCATGGATTTTATCGCAGCTGAAACCAAATAAAATCTGCCCCTCCCTACCACAAATTTACGAAAGAATAAGGAACTGCATTCATTCAACGTACGGACCCCCTGGAACACACACCTCCGATTCTTCCTCTAGGTCTCACGAGCCTGTTCCAAAGCTAGTGGCCGGGGACAGCAAACAATCTAATGTTTTTTTAGGAATACAAATTCCTGTCTATAATTACTAAAATCCTTTTAAATGAGATGGGGGTCACATCTATAGAAAACTGATGCATAGAAAACATTTAATGCCTAAAACGCTTAGAAATTTTCTCTTGTTGACAATAATGATGCAAAGTATATTAGTTTCGTGACTTTTCTTCACATTATCAAATTCTTTGACTGTTTAAAATTATGTGAACATATCTTCAAATGTAAAATTCAAATGTATAAAATACGATATGCTGCAAATTCTTTTTCTGATTAAATTTATTGGGGTGGCATTGGTTAACAAGATTATATAAGTGGCAGTGGCACAATTCTGTAATACATCTTCTGTATATTGCATTGTGTGCTCAACACCCAAAGTCTAGTCTCCCAGTCTAATTCTTCAGGTGAGAAATTATCTTCTCCTTACAGGAAGGACATTGTACCCATGGGTCTAACGGCATACCAATACCTAATGCGATATCATAACGTCCGTACAATAGGAATCATATACATACAAAAACAGGGCAGTCATTCCATCTCAAAGGAAAAGAAAAGGCTTAAATCCATGATCTGTGTTGGGATGATAAATCAGAAATCAGCATAACATGGAAGCTGGCCCACGGGGAAGCTGCTACAACACTGGGTTAAAGCTACAGAAAAATGAAAAGGGAAAAACCAAACTGTTTAAACATTAAACATTTGTTTAAATATTAAAGTAAAGTTCGCCTGACAGCAAAATCGATATTAAATCAGGCCTGGAAACTGTTTTACGACCTCGAACTCGGGGATTCTTAACGGCCAGTGTCATAAATGATGTCACTTTTCAGCATGATCATGGCCGCCAGCAGGCAGGTCAGAAATGCCAGCTCTCATTTCAGAACGTTCATTTGTGATGTAATTCACTTTACTCCCAGGGACAAGTGTCGCTCTCTGGGCGTGTGCCCCCCAAAGTGCTGCTGTGAGCAAAATGTGAGCCCTCGATTCCCTCCGCCCTGACAGCATGGCTCCCAGTCGGGCCCGTGAACACTCTCGGGTTAAATGAGTTGAGATTCTTATCCAGTCGGGAGAGACAGAGATATTGAGGAAAGGAATCTGGGGTGAAAGGAAAGGAATCTGCAGAAAGCAGAACAGTCCATGAGCAGGATGGCGGGGGAGGACAGCAAGCAGGTCCAGCGCAGGGACGGCCTCGAGCTGCCGACTTGCTGGATGTCGGGGAAAGGTCTCCTTTTTCCTAACCTCAGGTGCTTTTTTCTCAGCCCCACCGGAAACAGTCCTCCCTCTCCCAAAATACGTCCCCCACTGGCCTGTCACCAAACCAGAAATGTCTACACTGTCGACTTCTTCTGTTTGAAATACAGAAGGACCTGCTAAAATGCAGGCGTGCTCTGGGAAGAGGGACACGAGGCTTTATCACGTCTGCCTTGCAGAAGCTGCTGGATTCTTCCAGGCGGGGCTGTCTGTAGTGAGCGTAGTGGCCTCCAGTAGGTGAGGATGCACCTACCTGCTTTACTGTCTTCAGATACGCATTTCGGCAGAACACAGCGTGGGCTTCTTCAACTGTGGTCGTCTAGCCACACCTTAGAGATGTGTAGGTTAAGTAAGCAGTCACCATAAGGCCCTGATAGAATGGAACAAAGGAAAGCTAAAGTTTGGGGGGAGAGAGGGGAGAGAAAGAAGAGAGAAAGGAGAGAGA
>NW_011888850.1:2603098-2625461 GCF_000151845.1 Pteropus vampyrus | reverse complement strand
TAAGCAGTCACCATAAGGCCCTGATAGAATGGAACAAAGGAAAGCTAAAGTTTGGGGGGAGAGAGGGGAGAGAAAGAAGAGAGAAAGGAGAGAGACTGATTGACTGATTAATTGATTGACTGATTGGAAGCAGGGTGATGATGAAAGACTGCATTACTGTGCTAGGCCTGCCATAATAAGTGCCACGTACTGGGTGTCTTAAACAACAGAAATGTATTAGCTTGCGGTTCTGAAGGCTGAAAGTCCAAGATCAAGGTGTGGGTAGGGCCATGTTCCCTCTGAAGGCTCTAGGCAAGAATTTGTCCAGGCCTCTCTCCTCGTTTCTGGTAGTTCCTTGGCCTATGGCAGCATAACGCCAGTCTTTATACAGTGTTCTCCCTGTGTCTTTGCGTCTCAATTTCTCCTTTTTATAAGCACACTAATCACATTGGATCATGGGACCCACACTACTCCGGTACGAACTCATCTTAACTAATTACATCCGCAACAATTCTATCTCAAAAAGAAAAAAAAAGGTCACATGTGGAGGTAATAGGGGTTAGGACTTCAACATATGAATTTGGGGGTTGGGGGAACAGGTATACTTCAATTCATAGCAGAGACAAACAGGAGTAGAAATCAGAAAGGATCTAGATAAGGAAGCTACTGAGATGAGCCCTGGGTAAGACAGATGGAATAGGTGTCCAATAAGCAGAGGAATCGAAGACAAGAACCCACCCAGGAAAGAGCATTGCTTGGAACTGAACCCAACCTGGCCATTCTTAGCTGCTCCTGAGACACCAGTGAATACTCAGTCTTCTCAAACTGTTTAGCCATTTATATTATAATGGTGTTTCTACTGAAAATAGAATGGCTTTCCTTTTTCTCGTCTTAAAATCAAAGGGCCATAAGAAAGAAAACACTAAAATATTCAGAAAAGAGATCAATGGTCAGTTTGTATTCCCCTCCAGGGACAAAAGAAAGCACAACAAAGCAGCATACGTGGAATCAAGAACCACACGAAGATCAGCACTGTGGCCTTGCCGATCACAGCGCCTCATCAAGCACCTGCCCAGAATGGGAATCGAATCAGCGGGGTAACCTAGGACTTCAGAACAAGCACAAAGAATGCAAACTGAAGCAGTCCTTATCCACTACGTGTGCCATTATGGAAGTTCAAAGTCGTTGTGATCATGGAGATGATCCAGATTTTTCCACAAAGGCAGAGAGTTGCTGGGCCATGTTTTTTTTTTTTAACATCACAAAAGTCACCTCAGTCCAAAAATTCTAGAATTGAAATTTCATTTTGTAATTTTCACTCATTCGATTTTCTGCACAGCTTAAAACAAGACCCCCTCTCCCCCCCAGAAGATTTCCCTATGCCTTTGGTCCTCTGTAAACAAATGGACACAACGCTTCCTGGAAAAGAGATGTGTTTCTACAAATGTTGGGTGTAATAAACTCCTCTGGTTTCTGTCTGCCCCAGTTCTGTCAAATTCATGTTCACAAAGGGAGGCAGACAAGGAAATTACCTAAGACAGACACGATTTCTAATTAGAACAGCATCAACGAAACACAGCCTTGAGGCCGCAGGTGAGAAGCATTGTCTTCGATTCGTCTTCTATTTTGCTGTTCCCCTGGAGAGAACGTGCTGTTTTGATGTTCTCTTCTATGATATGAAGGTCTGATGTTCTGCCTTGGGGGTAGAGGGTGAGGAAGTGTCGCACAGGGTAAGTTATGGGAAGGCGTAGTCTCCAAAGGCTTGTAAAAAGATTAGCTTTTTTTTTTTTTTTTAATATATGCTTCCTGACAACTTCTAATACAACAAGGAAAGGTTCTGTAAACAAAAGGTGATTTTGCATTCAGTCTCACAAGAGCAAGAATGTTTATAGTCAGTTCTAAAAGTAGATAGTGATGGCAACTTTGTATGTCACAGCACAAGCACACTTCCAGGTGACCCCTATGAAGGAGTTAGTGTCTGTTCTGTGGGAATGTTTCCTTTAAGTGAGCATGTGGCTTAACCACTTTTGTCAACAATTAACAGATCCCATTTTTATTTACATGGAGGTTGAAGCAAATAAGAAAATTTATTTAACCTAGAGTTTGAGTATGTCGGGCTTTGCCTTTGAGGAGATCCACAGTGTTCTTTCCAGCCTCCCCATCCAGGCAATAAATTTGCCTTATTACCTGGCTTTAGTGTAATGATACCAAATGTCCACTTATTAGCTGGGTTGCTTTCAGTTGTAAGTAACTGAAAACCCAGCCAACTTGTTCAAAGAACAAAGAAGGTGCCTTGGCCCAGGTACCTGGCAAGTCCACAGAGGCCGAGTGGCGTCAGCTGTGTTTTCCTTCAGGTGTGGATTCCTACTCAATTAAAGCACTCCAGGTGAGCCAGAAGCACCCGCAAGACAGAAGTATCACCCTAGAGAGTGTGAGCAAGGGGGCGATATGGAAATGGCAACTGCCACCTAGACACTGGCCAAAGGTCCCCCTCCCCCTTTTTAGCTGGAACAACAGCAGATTTCCTTAAAGCAGCAGCTGGTTCCAATGAACCCACATGGCGCAAGTTCCCTCTGCTTTTCCAAAATCCTGGTGAATCATCATATCATTCAAGAACATTTATTTTCAGCAATGTCCACTTCCGGTTTTCAAAAAACTTCAAAGATAGAAAATGACATAAATTCTATAAGGAAGTAGCACTCAGGGTGATACTAATGAACTGGATTAAATTGTGTTGCACTTGAGGTTGCCCTTGGACCCCTCAAAGGATTTCACCTCATTCCCATTCATCCAGAAGAGCCCCATGCCCCTCACAAGGCCCCAGAATGCTGCTGTGCCCATCGTAACTGCCCAGCAGACCGAACACAGCCCGGCTGACAATGATGAATAATCAGATTCATCCTGGCTGTGACAAGGATGATCCCATGTCCACCTGAGAAGACACAATGGCCTCCTCTGTCATGCCATCCAAGGAGATGACAGTTTCCAATTTCTCACATCACAGGTCTCATGTGGGGAGGCTGGAGAAGACTTCCAGGAAAGAAGTCATGACCCACAGCAGGTAGCTCTGCTTTAGAAGGACACTGAGGAGAAGGGCCACTGCCCCAGGAAGTCTGGCCTCTCAATCTCCTTGACCTCTAAGAAGGAGAGAAGACAGGGAACACTCTTCCTCCTTTTGGCTGGGGGATGGAGCCCGGAGCCTTGGCTGGACAGAAGGTATATCTCTCCCCAGGCCACCTTCTGGCCCAGGTCTCCCCAGCTGAACCCAAAGAATTACAAGTGACTATAAAATGTCCCTTTGCCCAGAAGCACCAGGTTTGCAGTGTACCCTCATTAAATCGTGCTCCTGCAGCCAGACTGTAGGGTTCAGAAGAAAACTCCTTTTAATCTTAACTAGAGCCCTGGGCATCAGAAACAGTAGAGAGACGGGATTCATTTATGAGTTTCTATGGCAGATTATGGGTTTTATTTGCTCCTTTACACTACTTTTCAGTCTGTCACTTTGCTAAGGTTAACCCCAGTGTAAAATGTTCCCGTAATTATGCTCGGAAACACTCCCAGCCTGCCGCATGCCAATAAATGCCTGGGATAACTGTCAGGCTAAATGAATCCCATTTGGAAAAAATGATTATTGAAAGTTATTTTAGTTCCCTATTAAGCAGTTGCGGAACAGAGCTGTAATCAAAATGTTTATTTCAATTAGAATTATTATGGTCAATAAAAAGCTCAAGTAGAAAGTAAACTCTACTTTATCAAATAAAATAAAGGCCACAGCTAGTTAAACTTCCTGTTTCACACGGCCTCTACCCCGGAGTCTGACAAGCGGCACAATTATCAGCCTTCTCTATAGGATATTAGCGGCTTTTATAGCCCAACTTCTATCCAGCTGATTCAGAGTCATTTGCTCTGGGTGGACAAAAAAAACACAATTCTTTCTGGACAGTTACCATGGCCAGCAAGTGGGCATGAGCCCCTCTTGTTTCCGTAGCTACAGAGTCGGGGTGCGCCACCTCCCACCGAACGACTGAGAAAAGGCCATGGGGGTTATATTTCTAATAGCAGTTTTCATTCATCACCCTGCCCCCCATGGCTACACTTCAGCATTCCCATTACTATAGTGGCTACTTCTTTTTCTGTGGATCCCAAAAGGTAGCCAGGAAAAAAAAAAATGATTTTTTTGTTTATTAGGCCAATGTAATCATCCTCACCAGAAAACAGCTTTCTTTTTTGGGCAGGGGTGGCGGCGGGGCATTAACAAAAAGCCAATTTTTATCCACCCTTCGATGATCATCGCTCGAGACACAACCTTGAATACACACAAGCAAATCACGTTTCCCCCTAAATCACAAGAGTTCCAGTCATAAACCGCCATGCCTAAAAGTACTGAGTTACTTTTATAAATTCCAACGTCCAGGCGACACCCAAAACCAATTAAGTGAGACTCTCCGGGGTGGGACCCAGGCATCAGGGGTTTTTAATGCTCCCCAGGTCATTCCGATGTGCAACTAATGGTGTGAACTCTAGGGCAGAGGCTCTCAAAAGGTGGTCCCTGAACCAGCAGCATCAGCGTCACCTGGGAACTTGTCAGAAATGGAAATTCTCAGGCCCCAGCCCATAATTACTTACAAATTGGTGCGGGGCTGGTGAGTCGGGGCGTGCTCAAGTTTGAGAACCACTACGATAAGGGATCTTCTTTAAAGAGAAAATTGAGCAAAGATATTCATCACTGTTCTGTTAAGAGAAGCCGGCATTAACCCTTCATAGAACAGGAGCAAGAAAAGTAAACCAGCAATGTCCACTGGGCGCCTGAATGTTAAGAGACATGCTAAAAGCACCTCTTAATTCATACCTGGACAACAGAGAAGGGTCTCCCCGAACTATTGTCACAAAATCCAAGGCTGGTTGAATAACGAGTAAATATTGAGAAAATGATGAATGAAGACTCTACAGTCAGAATGTTAAACGAAACTAAAATGGACAGAATAACAGGCAAAACTGGCTCGAAAGCAGAACCTTGAGGCAGGCAACCCTTTGCTTCACCTCTCCTATCTCATCTCCATCAGTTCTTCTTATTTCTAGCTTCCCAAGGTCTCCAGACTCCCAGCGCCCCCCAGTCAAAGAAATTAATTTATGCTAAGATATAAACGACTGACAATAATTTTGTGTTTTTACATTACCCTCCATTATTTGGATTTTCAACAAAGTTCCTAAGACGTCTCTGCTTAACTTGGAGATGTACATGGCACTCTTTGCATGCTAGTTCCTGTTTGAAGCCTTTTACACACATATTAACATTCAACACACTCATAACAATACTATGAAATAGGGACTAGTTTCTACCATTTCACAGGTGAGGAAACCGAGGCACAGAGATGTTAAGTGGTCCTCCCAAGGTCATGGCTTTTCACAACAAGTGGGCTTTCAGACATAGAGCTCCCGGGCTGGGAAAACCTGAAGAAGAAGGTCTCTGAAGGCTACTAACACCACATCCTGCCAATTCCATCTACATATCATGGGTTAGTTTGGGTCATGCATTTTCTATTTTGTTGTATTATTCCCTCTTGGAAAATGTGTAGTGTCAACCTTGTCTTCGTAAACTTGTCCTGTTCCTGCTACTGCCCTGAGTATTTGGCTAATCCAGGCAAAAATCCTGAACTAATTATTTTGGAAGGACTTGCTTTTCTTATAAAAATTATGATCCAAGTCTAGTGCTTCCAAGACCTATTTCTTCAAACTGAGAAGCATCTCAGAAGGAGCGGTTTCCCTGAGAGGTCCAACATCAGGACCAAATTCCAATTTTTGAACACAACTGCCTTCGCCCAGGTGAAGGAAGGGTCACTATAAGATTTGAATTTTTTCCTCCTACATTTCCCCTTAAATCTTTGTCAGAGCCTTTCTCTACATAAGATAAAGTCTTGAATTTTATGGAGGCATCACTTGCTGGCATACAGCAGGTCTGTCAAAAAAAAAAAAAAACTACACGTGTCAATTTCATCCCCCTGTCTAAAGACCATGAAATACAGAGGCTCAGTGTTAACCCATAAAGCACTTACTAAACATTGCACATCTGAATCTCCTTGGCAAAAGCCTTCTCAAGCTGGCTAGGGAAGGGTTGGGGTGGCAGCTCTGAGTAATCTTCAATTTTTATCCCTTGACACTTTAATTAAGATAATTTAACAGCCTGTTAAGCACAATATGCAGAATTTTCCACTAGGAGCCAATGAGGAAAGAATCTTGGGGAACAGGGAGATAAGTGTGAGGCTGGAGATCCAGGCAGCACAGAATGAGGAGTCCTGGTTATTATTCAGCCCAATGACTGTGACTTTCCCAAGGTCACATAGTTAATTAGTGGACTCCCTGGATCCCACATTGCATGAGAAGCTGTGGGATGTTAAATGGGACTATCCAGGCATCACAGATTGTGAGCAGTCTTCTAGAAAAGCTCAGTGTCTGGCCTCCTCAGAAATTCAGGGTCCACGTAAGTAAAGCCTTGGGGTGGGGGAGGCAGAAGCAAACACCAACGAGGTGACTCAAGACCCTGCGGTCTTTCAGAAGGTAGAGCGGTTGCCGAACGCAAGGCGAGGTCCTCCTTCCCATCGCGTCTCCGAACGACACTATGCGACCTATGCAGCAGCTGCCCGCATCACGCGTTTTCTGGAGACACGTGAGGGCTCCCATGCCGCTAGCCGTTAGGAAGTTAGGAAGAGTGCCTCCTACGCGCACGTGCAATCAGAAACAAGCCCCACGCCATCTTAACTGAGAGGCACCGTCAGGTCTGACGTTCAACAGTTCTACTCTTTGGCTACACGTTTTTCTAAGACCCTAAAGAAATTAGTTTTTAATTCTACCTTCTGAAAATAAGAGTTTCGGTCTGATAACATGCATTTCACCCTAGAAGTGGACATTTACCTCAATCTCCAGAGATTACACCCATTAGTGCTTCCATGTATGGTGGGCGTTAATCAGGATTTATTCTGATTCCTTATTTCCAGTTTGTTTTGGGTAGATGCATGCATATATAAAAATCATGAAATATGCTGGATTTCAAATCCACTTAGACTGAGAACTTCGTAACACAAACTCTTAGATTCTGGGTAGCACTAACTCCTCCTTTCATATTTAGGAGTCAAGAAAGAAAGAGGGGGCAGTTTTAAAATGAGAGACTAAATTAGGTAAAGGCCAGGAGTGAGGTGAGCCAGGAGAGGCTGATGGAGGAGGGGTTTGCTGGGGAAGTTAGGGTCATGAGTTCTGGCTTCCTTTGGCAGCAGCAAATGAGCCATTGTTCAAAAAATTTTGTGATTCTATGATAACTAGGAAAAAATAAAATGCAGGGAAGGAGGAAATGCATATGTGTGCATAGGCATGGAATTGCAAAAGTGCCTATGGGTCACTGAGAAGCTCAATTAGATGAGGTCAAGGGTTGGAGGTAGATGGTGGGAAGAAGCAATCAGAATGTGATGGGAAAGGGGGCAAAGTTAGTTGGGACTGGATTTTGAGAGCCCTCCTTCCCCCCACCCCGGAAGCTTTCCATGACTACATAATCACAGATAAACATCTTCCTGTGAAACCTCCAGGCTATATCATCCAAACCTCAAAGCTGACAGGGACAAAAGTCGTCACTGATACTTAATCATGTGACAGATTCCATACTATTACTTATCTCTGTATTTTATGTTTCTCTGTGTCTGTATTTTGACTATTTAAGAATATCAACAATTTCAGGGTAGGACCTTTTTATATAGCAGAAACACGCACAGTGCCCTAATTAATAACCACAAGAGTTGCTATTTCTACATGCCAAAAGCTTCCCATGTATTGTATCTAATCCTCAAAACAATCCTTTGAGGCACATATCACTATTATTTCCATTTTAAAAAGTGGGTAAACTAGGCAGGAGGGATTAAGTAACATGCCCAAGGTCACAGAGCTCTAAATGGAGAAACTAAGGTTTGGAATCAGATGGTCTGATTCTAGAGTTTGTTTTAAACCACAATACTCTATCTGCTTCCCTAACGGGTGCTTAAGAAGATTGCTGAATGAATGAGATGGGTGGATGTCAGATAAATTGTAAAAAAATAAAATAAAATAAGTCTATTAATTAAAATACTATTAATACATTATTTAATTCTTCAGCAACTAAGAGATTTCCTTTGCCAAATCACCGATGGGCTCCATAGTCAAAGAAATATAAAGATTCTACGAGAATTTCTCATCAGAGATCTGTGAAGAAAAGCCTCCGTTTCATAAGCTTGTTAAGTAGCAACTCTGTCCAGGCCACTGGGCTCTTTTCTCTGATACATATGAAAGCTCTCTGAACGTTTTCTTTTCCCAAGGACTTAAGCAATCTGATATTACTCTACATCTCAGAAGCATCTCAGTCATAAAAACAAGAAATTAATCCTTCCAAGATCAAGAGGGGAAGGGCTTGGAAATGTCACATAGCTAACAGATGATGGTTAGTGAATCGGTCAATTCCCCAATTCAGAAAACAGCCTGGGTGGGACCCTCGTCTCTGGCCGTCGCCCAGAAAACACTAGGAGCCAGGAACCTCTAGGGGAAGAAGTCATATAAGATTTCCATTAGAACCCTACAGCGATGGGTGGGGAGAGCCTCTTGAACTGAACGATCGCCCGCTGCTATTCCACAAACAAACTCAGACGCTTGGGAATTTAAGGCTATTACCCCTTATCCTTGGCTGGGAAACAGGATGAACAGAAAATGAAGGTGCTGACAGTTCTGTTTTTAGACAAGTGCCAGAGCAAAGTCGAAGTCAGGAAAAGAATCAAAGGAATGTACGCAATGTGCCGTTCCGGCCTGAGGAGAGCGGTGGGGGCTTCTCTCCTGAGGAAGGGAAAGCCCTTGGTCTTAACATTCTTCCAGAGAAGCCTTCCCAGGCAACCGCCTTTCTGCAGAGCAGCTGTGCAGGAAAAGCACGGTCCTCGCTCATGATTCTCATGACTGATGCTTATGGAGTACTTTAAACTCAGTAAGGCTTTCAAGGGTTGCCCAAACAAATCTCGAACAGAAATGTCAGGCTTCGATAAACTGTCATGTCCAATGTCTCAATTTCAGCTCGATGTTTCGAGTGGAAGGAAGGCAGATGAATAAACTTTTCATTTGTACTTACACATATTCATAGTTGATCACCATGAAAGTAACCCACTACTGCCAGAAAAGCAATCAATATAGGTTGCAACAGAAGCATGTGGAAAGAACTACAACGCAATTAGACTTTAAAAAACAATAATCAGGCACAACATAGTTTATCATGTGAATAAAAAGTGCTGTCTTTCAAGATTACCATGGGAACTGGTCACTTCCTCTAACAAGATTATCATTCATCAAACCACAATATATAAAGCACACAAGAAAGTGTTTAACGCAATGCTGGAAAGTTCAAACTGTATTCTGTCACTAACTAGCTGTGTGACCTTGGAAAATTTACTTAACCTCCCTGATCTTCCATGTCTTCATTGGTAAAATGTGACTATTAATTTCTTTGAAGTCTGAGTGAAATACGCTTGTATGCAAAAAATTTAATGTTTGACATTTAGAAATTAATAAATGGTGGCTATAAAAATTATTAGCATTCATTAATGATGATAATAATGAATGAAGATCAGTCATTTAAAAGCTATGGAATCTTGAGCAAATGCCTTAACCTCTCTGATTCTCAGTTCACTCATTGAAAAATTAGGTATATAGTACTTCATAGGATTATTATGGAAATAAATGTGAACATACAAAAAGCATCTAGTGTACTCCCGGATACACACAGTACTCGATAAATGCAAATTCTTTTTGGTAACACTTTATATAGCAATATGAAGTTATTTAATCTGCAGATGGGAGAAAAGCCAGAATAAAGTATTAAATCTAGTTTCACCTAGAAACTACTTATCTCTCTGTTTAAAACTCTGTTATAATGTTTAAAACATAAAATAAAAATTAAATCCTAATATAGATTAAATTTGTAATTAGAAACACCACAGATATTAAAAACACGTTCTTGTGTGTTATATTTATAATGCAAGTTAAACAAAATGCCTGCGAGTAGAAAGATATTAGAACACAGAAGCTGTTTATACAAAAGTTAAAATCATGAGAATTTATAAAGCCATATATTCACATTATTATTTAAATTTCTTCCTCTTTTATTTCTGTGATGAGGCTATAAAAGATGTCTACCACCCTCTCCCACCCCCCAAAAATGCAGAATCCAGGCTTTCAGCTAGAAAGCAGAGAACATCAGGACTTCTAGAAAGAATAAATAATTCCGCCTTCATTAATTAAGAGTCTAAATAAAATTAAGTCCCCTCGTGGTTGTGACAAAAATCAAAAGATGTTTGGATGTCATCTTCAGAAGCTTTTGACACCAAGCTGGTGTGATGTTCCAAAGAATCTTTGGGGTCCTCCACACTCTGGCATGTTTTAATTCTGAGTTCAGTCTACTGACACCTTAAAAAAAAAGTTGGAGGTAGATACATTAATTCTGAGAAAAAAATAAAGATTTGGAATAAAGTACCCAGCTGAATCTATTAATCAGTGATAATTTAAACTATATTTCTTAAAAGTTCTTCTACATTGTATATCTAGGTATGCATAAATGCCATAAAATGTTTTAATATAGAATAAAATTTTATTATTTTAGGACATGTTTGATAATGCTAATTTCTCAGTTAACTAAATTAACTCTTAGTCACTAAGCTTGCCTGTTTGAATAATTTGGCAGCAACCCCAAATTATGGAGAGCATCCAAGTGGAAATAGCCTCTTGGTTATTGAGCTTGTAAATTCAAACACAAAAATTGACTGTCCTCAACACAGATGATTAAGTATCTGTATCGTATATAGGGCTTTTTCAAACCACACACACAGTCCCACCCATCAGAGATTCTGGCCACCTATGTGGATAATACAAGATGGATATTATGTCTTTTTTTTTTCCTCTGGGAGAGAACACACACATGGACAGGTAATTCTGATACTTTCCATCTTCCCACTGCTAAGACCTACTGCCAAAAATTGATGGCGCGTGTCGCAATTATTTTTTGTATTTTTCTAAAGAATCAACGTATTTGCTGTTATTGTAGTAGACTCATTCCAGGAAAGGCTGTAGAGATGCAATTGAAATTATGATAATTGACTTAGTCGACTGAACACTCTGTCACTCTTAGCAGAAAAAGCCCAAAACAAGTTATTTCATGCTTTTAGCCAGAGGCATCTGCAAAGCATGTGTTTGACCAAAAGTTGGTCACTTGAAGAAATACATGAGCAAGTTAAAAGTATAATTTCTAGCATGCTTCTCACTACACATGGATCTCTTCTATGGTTTTCCAATCCTATCCCCAATTCTACGGTCCCTAGGATACCAGAGATAATTTTAAGAGGATGTTAAAGCCAAAAGCAGAAGAAAAGTTTTGCATTTCTTTTATATCAACTATTTCAATATATATTTTTTAAAGTATGAGGGTCTACTAGCAATTTTCATGCATATACCTTTTCTCTCAGCCTTGATGTGCCACCTGTCAGCAAACTCTCTGATTTGCTTTATTATGTCCCCCTTCTTACTGTCACTTCATTGTCTCACAGCTGTATGCTCATTTTTGCCTTGATTAATTTCCTCTTGGGTGCCTAGATGCCAGCTATGGGAAATGATGCCGCTCACTTTGAGTTGTTGCTTTTTATAATAATGAATTTAAGTGAAATGTAATAAGAAATTACATAGCCTAAGAAATGATGCTGAGAACTAGAAAAGCTGGAAAGAGATACTGGGGGTGCATTAAGTCTTACTGGAAACAGGTTTTATTTCTATGTTTAAAAAAATTCATTTATTTAACAAATAGCGATGGTCCACTCCAGATGTATCCACGGCTAAGCCTGAGGAAAAGTCAATCCACTAAGCTTCCCACACGCTCTCCCTCTGGTATACCTTCTTGTTTTGAGTTCATGTTTTCTCTTTAGTATGGTAGTAAGCTGAAAACTTTACAAGGAGAAAAAATGGATCCACTTGGGAAGGTTATTGCACTGAGGGCTATTCTGCTTTTATTAACCTGATGTCCTAATGAAAAGCCATTGATCAACATTTTAATAACAGCTTTAACTACTAGTTTAAGAAGAATTAAAGTGGCAGTATCTATAAAATATTAGAATGGGTGCTTGAAGAGATACATTTCTAGTCATGGTTAAGTCCTGGCCAGCCACTTCTCTAAGTTCTTAATTTACCTGAGTTTTCAATGTGCTGTTCTACCTATTGTTATAAATATTATTTTGATTAGGATTTCAGAAATAATTTTTGGTTATTGGTAAGTCGCAATTGCCTCCTAGCTAAAAACTGTGAACCAAATTGTCAACTTTGCAGAAGGCAAAAGTTATAATTCCATATCCAGAAACAGAGTCAGAGGGATAACAAAGACAAACCATTAAGTACAGAAGGTCATACTTCAAAAACATTTCAGGCACTCCAGACAATCTCTCCTTGTCCATGAATTTTCAAAACATTAAGAGTTTCTCAAAAATTCAACAGCAGTTCATATGGAGTATAAAATGCACTTCATACCTGTACTCAAATTTTTAATGAACCATTTGCTGTTGGTAGCAAAGGTGCTGAAGTTCTGCTGGAACTTTAGACAAGAAAAGTTGATCAGACTAGAGTTATAAACACAAACACTCCCAGGGCTTGGATGATCCCATGACCAAAATGTCTCTCCTGGTATATAGGCCTACATCTAAACACCAGTTAGAGGACAAATGATAAATTGACTTTTAAGATTTTCCTACAGTGCTTTATGTTTGTAAAGCCTGTTGAAAAGTCTTCATATTTAAAACATTATCTCATTTGTACAATAAACCTTGTAGCATGGGCAGAGACTCAAGGCCATGATTCGAACCAAGTATTAGACTCAGGTCTGCCCTTCTTGACCATACCAGACAGTGGTACCCTCTGCAGAACCCTGGATAGTTGAAAACCTCTCCTGTAACTCCCTCTTGATTTTTGGAAGAGGCTGTGCCTGTGATGTCGGTCCTTCCTGGGGACATGGTGGTAACTGAAAAATAACAAAAAGGCTTCCAAATAAATGTACTCACTCATCAAGGACAAAGAAGGAAGGTGTCATGCACAATGCTTTTACTTTTTAATGTTGTTAACTACGTTTATTGGATTATAAAATAATTAGAGGCTCTTCATGGAAAATGCAAGGCGAGTATTTTTTTTAATCTCGTGCATTAAAAAAATATATATCTTTAGGTGCATTTTTTTACTCCACCCATCAGGCAAAGTTTTAGCAACTGGCCCAAAACGAAATCTCTGGGGATTCCCATGTAAAATGCTGATTGGCATAAATATGAAATTTCTTTTGTCCTCACCCTTATGGTCTCTCTGAACTGCAAATGCCAGCGGGAGAAATAGGTATCATAAATCCTTCAAGCAGGATGCCCAATAAATGCTAGGTAAGAAAGAAGAAGAAAAAAGAAAAATATTCCAAGAGCTGCAGTAATAGCTGCCATGGCCACTGCTCATGGAAAGTTCTGATGGCTTACAGTTGTCCAGAGAGAGCTAGAAATTGGTGCCATTGATTCTTATGAGAAGATGGACTTACTCGTGAGGTTGATATTTGGTATTGTCCCTTTGTCCCTCTCCTGCTTTAACAAATATCAGCATGAAGGAACCTCGGAGCGGGAGACAGAAGAGGTACTACATGGTCATATTATCTGATATCCTAACTGTCAAAGAATAGATCTTCCACCTTAAAACAAAATCGAAAACCTCTGTGACAATTTAAGGGTAAAATGAAGACTCCCCTCGTAAACCGACTTCCCTTCTTTGACATTTCTATTATCACTAATTTTCTATAATGTACAGTAGACCTTGCTTAGCAACAATAAAAGTACCCGTGTTACAAGTTTAGTTTTATATAACACTCCATATGGTGGATTCATAATAAATTTCTACTGGGAATACAATCATAAACCACTATTTTCTGCTATAAAAAACTATTAAAGCACAGACATGCACAAACAAGGTAATCTGCAATAAATTTAGAGATGTTAAAATACTACAAATGTAAATGTCTTCAGCCCCATTGCAATGCATGTAATTTCCATAGCTTTATTAGAAATCTTGCCTTTGCAGTGGTTTGGCGATAGGTTATAAATATAGTAGGAATGAGTCAGCGTGCAAATCCCTTCTGTGAAAAAACAATTTGAAAGGTTTTATAGCCCAAAGCTGTTTATTATTTTGTAAGAATAGTAATGCGAGTTTGTGTTTGGAACCTGCTGAGAGGAGAATTCTCAAAACATCCTGTTTATAAAACAGCAAGGGAAAAAAAAATCTCAGCAAATCAGAAAAAGAAAAACAACATTTGATTTATGTAAGGTCACAGAAATAGTATTTCTCAAATAAAGCATTTAATTGATGGGCTTTTCTATGCATACATTAGGATTGTACGAGAGATGATCAATAAATCCCACCGAGAAAAAGAGAGCAGTGGTAGCCAGACACATTCGAATCCTGGAGGCAGATAAGTAAATCTCTCTAGAGATGAGAGGAGATGAGGTGACAAAAGTGAAGACTGAGAAGGGGACTAACGATAGAACTGTCAGAGACAACCGCAGTGGGGCACGGTGTGAGGGAGAGGTGCTGGCGAAGCTGGGGACCCCTGAGGTACAAAAGCACCTGAGGCCATGGCACATAGGCAGCGAAGGAGAGTGTAAGGAGGAGGGTCTCAAATACATGAGAAAACTCAGGAAGTATGAGGATCAAGAACAGCTGGCTGGATGGGGGAGTCAAAAGCTCATCGTAACCTTCCGAGGACCTGGTGGGAAGCAGAAGCCTGCCTTCAAGGACATGAGGAGGGAGTAGATGGTAATGGTGTGGAAATTACAGAAAGAGGCAACTTTGTTTGGGGTGGAGAGCTTGTTAGCTTGGGTACAGGTGGAGCAAGGAAGGGTCTCTTAGGACAAAAAAGAGCTGGGGAGGTTTATAGTCAGTGGAAGGGGCAAAACTAAACATACAGGAGACAAAAGTTGTTCCTCAGAGGGTGAGGCGCAGGCAGGAGATCTAGAAGTAAGTCAAGGACATGGGAGGGGGGATTCGTTTAGACTAGAGGAGGAGCATTTCGGCAGAAAGAAAGGGCAGGATCGTAAAGAGGAAGAGTATCTGCAAAGAGTATACGGAAAGAAAATGAAGCCGAGGCCACAAGACCTTCACGTAGCTTCAGGAAATTTAGAAGCAAACCCTACTTCTGACTTTCTTAAATGAGCTCATTTTAAAAACATGATCATTTCTTCGTGAGCACACAGTGCATCTTGTGTATGTGTGAGGGAACCGAAGACTATAAAAGATCCCAAACTACCTAAACACATGTGCATGCAGTCTGGCACATGTGTGCCTACACACACACACACACACACACACACAGCAGAAAGGTAAGCCCATTCCAAAACTAGGTATCATTATTTATTACATTGTTCACTGTACTGACCACTGAATTTTCCCAATTTCTCCTTTCCCCTTCAGAGGTTCTTTTTGTAAAACTCCTGCCCATCTCAAGCAGAATGGAGCCGAGCACCCGCCACACTGTCTAGAATGCGTGTGAGTGTGTCAGTGGGAGCGTCTGTCGGCGTAACCAGGGCATGTCAGCACAGGTCCAGGAATGACACTTCTAGCTAAAATAGATTATGGAAGCCCAGAAAATTTAAAAGCATTCGAAGACACAACATTAAAAAAGGAGGGGAGAAACAAGTTATTTCCCGAAAGGAAAGAATTGGTGCTCCTGCTTGTCTGGCTCCGTGAAGAAAGGAGACGGTGTGACCATGGCCGAGGGGTGCAGAGGGATGCTATTTCAGGAGTCTGGCCAAAAAAAAAAAAAAATTTTTTTTAAGAAGTCATTCTTTTATATAAAGAGGAAATTGGAGAGTATTGTAAGGGAATAGAAAAGAACACCAAAAGCTCTTTTAAAGAGAAGAAAAATTTAACGGGAAGGAAACAAAGTAGTGACGTGGGTAGTCACAGAAAATTATTTTAGGGGAGAGAAAACCAAACATGTGAGCAAAAGGGTAACCAGAACTCACAGAGCTATTTTGAGAGTGAAAACCAAGTGAAAAATGTCAAGTATAAGATTATTCTTACTTGACATTTTTATACAGCCGCAACTTATAAAAACATCAAACACTGACATAATCCTTCCTCGAGCATTTTAACACATCATTATATTGTTAATAGTGTCAAATGGCTGTAGCCATTCATGTGACTTTTAAATAGATTACTTTTATCATAAAAATGTCATTTTGGGGGATAATATGCATTCTCACATTTTTATGTTCAGCTATGGTCTTAAAATGTCAAATAAAGGAGATATCCATGTTTGTAATTCTTGGGGTCTTACTACAGATCTCGAGAATATCAGTATAAAATAAGTCTTAATCTGATATGGCTTCTGTGCTCAATTCATTTTTTTTCAACAACTTTTCTCCTTTGAAAAATAATTACAAAGTACCTGTATTAGGTAAAGATGAGATTGTGGGTTAAAGCCATAATAGGCAGGAAATTTCTAGTGAAAACTGCATGAAAGGCATCTCACAGCATGTTTAGTCACCCAGGCTCACACTCTCATAGGCATGATTATATACCAAAATTTGGTCAAACCTGTTCAGTTAGCAATGATGGTCATCTCACTTCTGGGGGCCAACATGTGCCCAATGTCCAACCAGATTTCTTTGACCATTCCTCCTAAATGTGAGAATAACAAAGCAATTAAATGATGTACCAAAATCAGGCAAATCAGCCACAGAAGGGGAATTAGAACTCAATTCGGTCCATAGTCTAGTGCACAGATTAGCAAACTTTTTCTGTAAAAGGCCAAGTACTCCATATTTTAGGCTAGTAGGCTACATGGTCTTTGTCACAACTCTTCAATTCTGATACTGTAGTGCAAAAGCCAACAGAGACACACATATAAACAAATGGGTGTGGCTGTTTTCCAATAAAACTTAATTTACAAAAACAGGAACTAAGCTGGATTTGGCCCTCCAGTTGTGGTTTGCCAACCACCGATCTAGTGGGTCAACTCACATAATCTGTCAAAGATTGCAGCTCAAACCTCAGCAAACACTAATTTCATATAAATTGAATGTTAGTGAGATCTTACCAGATGCCAACCACCATGAAATAATTTATATAAATTAATCCTATTCAGTAAGACATTATCTCCATTTTGCAGATGATGAAACTCAAGCTCATGTGAATTACAGAAGGTCTCTCAGCTTAAAGTGAAGGAGACCAAATTTGAAAGTAGGCAGCTAGATCAAGGCTTATGATCTTAACCACTTCCCAGTGTTCAATGCATGTAACTTATGGATGCTAGGAAAACATGAAGCCATAAAAAAATGGGCATTTCCCAGAAAAGGGATTGGAGGAGTGATGTGTACTCTGTAAACTTACAGAACTAGAGAGGGAACACTCCTAGAGGCTAGATATCCTGAGCTGGTCCCATTCTGTTCTATCTATGAATGTGCTACTTGCAAACCCACCATCGCCACACTGGAGAATGAGACCTACAAACTAAATTCTCCAGTCTGCTGATGTCCAGGCCATCAGAGGCTCTCAGTTGTCACTGGGAAAGGCCCTGGACTAGGGCAGCAAGAAGAAACATGGTATATGAGTTTAAATCATTCGCAAAACTGGGAGAGAATCCGCCTTGTTATGGCCACCTGCACAAAGACTCGCACCCTGCACTTCTCAACTTCATCTTCTGTCGCTCCATGGCCCCATGAGAATGAATGAAAAACACACTTTCAACATAGATGGAAACCAAGATACGATGCTTCTAGTATCTGCTGTGTGCAGGGTTCATTCCCAACTCACGACATCCTCCAAAATAGGCAAGTATTATTTTGTCTTCACAGATGAAGTAAGATGGATCATTAAGACTCAGTGAATTGTTAAGGCCACAGAATAAGGAGATTCTCAATCCCAAAACTGCTGAGTCAGCCTCTGGGCCTCTTTCCTCTCAGGCTGTCTTCTAATCTTCCAAAGCGACCCGCAGAGTGATAGTCTGAAAAAGCAAGCCATACATTATACAAATACAGATGACTTTATTCAACTGAGGACACTGGAAAAGATCATTAGAGCAACCCAAATCTTAAATGGTCTCTTCATTATGGGGAATTTGAAGCAGACTATTTATCATAATAAATAAAGTAGGAGAGAACTTTGGTTAAATTTAGTCCCAGAGGTCCAGAACTTACAAGGTCTGCTATCAACCCTTTTCAGCCAGAATTATCTCCTCAGGGACCCTTGGATGCCTGTGGTCACATTATATCCGAGCCAGTTCTTGATTGGGAGGTCACAGGAAAAGGAGGGGAACATTTAAGCTCAGACTCTCCTGTATCATTTCCCATCATTGCTCAGCAGTCTCTCTTTGCCTACATGCCCCAGCAACTCCCCTCACTCCTACACACAAGGCAAAGAAGGCAAAGTGAGGTCTTAATTTTGTCAACTAGATTTTATTTTTCTATTAAATATTGACTCAAACCTCTAGTGTAAACAGAGTTGTTGGGAGCTGGATATGAATAACTGAGAACAAATATTGTCCCAATTTATAAGAGACAGTTAAAATTTTTTATCATTTCTCCTTAGAGCAGATGTAGGAGCTGTTTACCCACACACGCGCGCACGCACGCGCGCACGCGCGCGCGCACACACACACACACACACACACACACTACTTTTTCTAGTTTCTTTGTTGAATAAGAAAATGTCTAATTTACATGTAAAGCCCACAAATTATAGCCGTACCAGACAAGGAAGCAGATGAAGATTGTGATTGATATTCCAAAATTTCCGTCCTGATTTCCCCATCCTCAGAATTAGCCACCCTATAAATCAAACCGACATACGAACATCGGATGTCAAAACCAATAGGTCACATCTGTGAAAAACATCAGACACATAAAAAACTGGATTCTTCTGTTTTCTCTGAAAAAATACTGCCCCCTCCACTATCCCCATCACCACTTCCACCAGTGTGCTTTAAAATACCCTGTCTCTTTCAAGAAAATATCACTTTCCTATGTGTATTATTCTCAATAATGGCCATTTTTTATTTCTACTTGGTTGCGTAAAAGACTAGGAATTGGCACAATTTCTTATATTAAGCCTGAATGAAACCTTGACTGTTTCTAGGTAAATAGTTATTATTGAGACACACCTGTGTACACTGTCAACCAGGAGCCTAGTAGAGATGGACATCCCCCACTCCTTAAGAGCATTTCTGTTTCTGCTGCTCTGGGTTAACATATCTCAGAACCGAAGGTGCAGACTATAAGTCCAGGAGTTGCAAGAATTGCCTGCTACTCTTAATCATTGCACAACAGCTGTGCAACCTTGGGAGCATCACTGTGACTCAGGGCTTTGGGCCTTCACTCTCCAAGAAGCTCCAAGCACAGATGCTGCTGCTGCTTTCTGCTGTATGAGGGCAACGCTGATGACTCACAAGCCCTGGGACATGTGTTCTGATCTCTTTTCCACATACGGACATGGATTTATAATCATAAAATGTTTAGAGCTGAAAAAAACCTCATAGACTATCTCAACACAATTCCCACGTACAGCTAAGGAATCTGAGTAGTGAAGAAGGTAAGTGGCCTCTTCGAAAACTTTGTGGACAAGCTGTCTCAGTTTCCTGATGCCCTTTCTCTTGGCTCCATTTTCAGCTGAGTCGTCTGTACGCTCACAAGGTCTCTTTGGTGACCCTGACACACACTTGCCAAGTGGCTGGTGAGGACAGGAGAAGCCTCTGGCTGCTGGAACAACTTTAGCCTTCCTGACACTAACTAGTCCCTGCAGGGCTGATTCATGACTCATCTCCTACCGCTTGAGCCAAATGACTACAGCACGTTGCACATAGTAGGACCTCAACAGAATACTTGTCTAGTGAATAAAATAAGCTCATCAGCTCAGAAGATAGAGCCACATGGTTTACTTTGTGGTTATAAAAAGGCGAACATATTACAATGTAGCACACTGCAGAAATGAATACGGGTCTTTCCCCAGATCAGGAGGCTGTGAGCCATCATGAACCACAGGGCCATGGTGGCCCCTCACTCTTTCATCGTGTAGCTAAAGGTTCACATTATGGGAGAATTTAATGAGGTGCTCATTGAATAGAATTGAGATTTGGCATCAAAGACATTAGAGAACCTTCAAGACCATGCTCTTATTTTATATATTTGGGAATCACAGATTTGGAGAACTGATGGAATCTGCCCGAGGGGCCCCTGCCTCGGACCCAGCTGTCTTCACCATTCCAGGCTGCTTCCCACATGCTAGAGGGCTTTCGCTCACGAAATTTGATCTCCACAACATGGCACCAGCATGGGGTCGGCAATCTGGGCTGCAGCACCAACTCTATAGGTAGTAATTAACACACAATAACAAAAATAAGCAGAATGAGGATGATGGCATGTAATTTCATTACACGAGTGTTTATTATATGCCGGGCTATAATCTTAGTGCTTTACATGTATAATCGTGTTTAATAATATTTTCATGTAAACTAATTGGTCAGTCTACTTTCTCTTTCCAAGACTTTGATTTTCACTGAGATAACAGTTACATCACAGGGTTGTTGTGAAAATTAAATGAGATGATGGACACAAATGCAACTATACGACTCTAAAGTAATTTACAAATATCCCTTATTATCCTTGTTACTGAGGTTCCCTTCCTCCCAGGGGACTTCCTATGCATATCGGCATCAAGAACCAGTGAACAGAGGCATCTTTACAAAATAAAATAAAGTGATTAATCAAGGAAAAATGCTCATAAAGAATATACATTTGATTTTTAGTTCCAGCAATGCTGCAAATTGACCTGAGATCCTCTTTCCCTTTACAAAACAGATACTGGATAAACCACAATAATCTTTTTTAAGCCAAACTCAAAAGACACTAAAGGAAATTTCCAGTTACCAAAAGCAGCACATACAAGCAAAGACAGAAGAATCCTGGGAGATAACAGACTCGGTTGCAGTCCCTAAGAGCAAGAGACCAGAGCTGTCAAATCCCCATGAAAATTGGAGATGAGGCTTTGGACCCATATGAAGTGTGATGACAGATCATAGATCCCTGTGTAGTCCTGCCCCCTCTGTGTAAGGGAAATGAAAGTTCCCAAGGGAGCCAGAAAAGAAGCAAAGAAGCCTCAGGCCTGGTGGGCCCTCAGCCCTAGTCTGTGCCACACGGAGACATGACGTCCAAATGAATACTATCTACATGGTGTCTGAACCTCAAACTGACAAATTTCTATAAAAATTCATCCTGGACAAGTAAAATTTGCGGGATATCCAGCCACGGCAAATATAAACTTCTCTGTAAATACACTCCCACAAACCAATGTACATATGATTCACATGGACCGAAAATAATCCCAACTGAGATTGAGCCCACAAGCAAAAATTAAACCCACATGAGAAAAGAATTCACTACAAGGGGGCGTTATCAGGCACCACGGGCAGTGGATTGACATTCCAAAAAGTCTACAGTTTTATTTAAGCCTCAAAGCAATTTACTAGATGAATAAATGAGGCTGATGGGTAATTTACAGATAAGGAAAGTGAAGTTCAGAGAGTCTAAGTGCTAAGAAGGATTGAAGGCTTAAGTCCAGGCCCAGTGCTTTTCTACCATATTGCATTACCTCTGTTATTAATAAATGTGTGGCTGACACACCTGCTAATTGCATCACTCCTTTGATTCATATCAGACAGGACAGAAGTGATGTTCTTGGATTGGCAAGGGAGAACTCACATTCGGTCAGTTTGATCTGAAACAATCCTTATGTTAAAAAAATAAAAAAATAAAAAAATAAAAAAATAAAAACACGAAAAAAGAAGGAAGAGGGTATGGATCTTTGTGTACTCAAGAATTCTTATTGGGGTAAAAAGGAAGTGACGGTGTAAGAATTCGAAGCAGTTGGACAAAATAAAAAATAATAGGTAAATATCCATCTGAATTTTCGGAATGCCCAGAAGACAAGGATTTATACCTTGGTTCTGGTCTTTATTTTTCTAAGGCAGGATATCAGGTAATTTCTGGAACACGCACCAAGACAAGCTTTTGCTTTTACTCAGAACCATCATCATGGTGTCCCTGGAAGGCTACTTTAAACGGCTCTAACCCACAAACCTTCATGCCCCCTGTTCGGGACTTGGTATATAGCTCAGGCATTGTAGCAAAGCCGTAATTTCTCATCTCTTACGCCTTTACTAAATTACAATTAAATTCCATCATTCAAAACTGCCTGATCTTGAGCCAGATGCATATATCACAGGAAACATTAAAATCTGACCTTTTATACCCCAATAAGAAATGTCACGAGTCCATCACAGAAT
>NW_011888850.1:2599284-2601533 GCF_000151845.1 Pteropus vampyrus | reverse complement strand
GTGGCTCCACCCTGGACGAACTGGCCACATGGAATCAGGAGCGGACGAGCTCACAGATGTGCATAGTGCTGCTTTTGGATCTGGGTTTAGGACAAGAATCAGGAATACCTGATGGTCTCAGCACTGTGACGGCCTCTGTGAAATTTAATAAAACAAAAATAGGGCTCTTCTCCATGAGAAGGCACCTTTCAAAGTCTGAACTTTAGAAGGTATGATGTTGCAAAGTTGGGTGGGCCAAGTGTCTACCCTGGGCAGAAAGGAGTCTTTAAGTGTGGGATCATGCCTGAAAGAGTGAAAATGGATTTGTGTAGCTGTAGAGCGGACTCCTATAAATAAGTTGAGCAACTCATATTCCACTTATCTATTGCTGTATAGTCATGCGTCAATTAATGATGAGGATGCATTTTGAAAAATACGTCACTAGGTGATTTTGTTATTGTGTGAACGTCATAGAGTGCATGCACACAATCCTGGATGGTGTAGCCCATGACACACCTAGGCTATATGGTATAGCCTACCGCTCCTAGGCTACAAGCCTACACAGATGTTACTGTACAAAACAACACGGGATTACATCAAGCACAAGAGAAAATGATGCAATCAAGAGACATGGTAAATAACAAGAGAAAATGATGCAGTCAAGAGATGCGGTAAATAACAAGAGAAAATGATGCCATAAGAGACGCAGTAAATACAAGATGTATGAGGCTGCTGCCAGCATAACATGGCATACTGTTTTACAGCAAACTTCTTTTTAATAACTAGAAAGAGTACAGTCTAAAATAATGATAAAAACTATAGTATAGTAAATACATGAGCCAGTAACATAGTCATTTACATCATTATCAGGTATTATGTCCTCTACATAATTGTATGTGCTATACTTTTATACAACGGGCATGCAGTAGGTTTGTTTACATCAGCATCATCACAAACGTGAGTAATGCCTTGTGCTACAACATCATTAGGCAGTAAGAATTTTTCAGCTCCATTATAAGCTTATGGCACCACAGTGGTATATGCAGTCTGTCATTGGCCAAAACATCATTATGTGGCACAAAATGGTATTTAAAAAAAAAAAAGAAAGAAAAGAAAACACTCAAAAAGGCAGTGACTCAGAACAATTTATTGTTCTCTCATAGTTCTGTGGGCTGCCTGGCTCAGGTGGTTGGTTCTCCCTCGGTTCTTTCAGCCAGGTGTGGTCTGATAGTAGCTGCAGTCATCTAGAGGCTCCACTGGACTAGACATCCAAAATGCCACACTCTCATGGCTTGCTAATACTGACCACCACCTGGGAGCTCAGCTAGGACCGCTGGCTGAACGCCTCCACATAGCCTCTCAGGTTTCTCACGGTATGGGGGCTGGTTTCCGGGAGACAGGAGATGAAAGCTGCCAGTTTCTCAAAGTCTGTGTCCAAAAACTGGTGAATATCCCTTCTACCATATCCTATTGATGAAAGCACTCGCAGAGCCTGCCCAGGTTCAAGGAGAGGAGGGGACAAGGACCCCGTGTTTCGAGAGGAAAGTCAAAAATTTATAGCCATCTTTAATCTCCCACAACTTGTAAATAGAGTAGCCCTTCTTATTCTCAACACCATATATTTGAGCTTCAAATAGATATTTTTTCCACAGTCCTTTGATGGCAACTCCCACAGCAAAGAAAAAAGAGCAATGTGATATAGAATGTAAATGCAATACAAATATAAAAAAGTGAGAGATACTGTACTATTCTTCACTGCCAGTTCATCACCTATAAGTCTGAGTTGTTTTTTTTCTAACAATCAGGATGAGTTTGCACTAAACATCTCTTCTCTCTGCCTAGTCCCCTTGGCGACCAAGAGTATATGTCTGCAAAGACAGAGGAAAAGACAGGGTGAGAAGGACAATTAGTGGATCAGGGCCACACACAGGAGTCAAATCCATAACCTGGGCCTTACGGCCACTCTAAATTTTTTTCACAAATTGTGACTGTTGGGATTCTGCCAATGTCAGCTCCACGATCCATAATGATCCAGTGCCCAGGAGCTTCTGCATCACTGTTTGTGGGGCTCGGAAATCAATATCTAATCACACTTAGCCGGAGCCCAATATTCTGTACACTCAGCAGTTTACGTTTTTGGTTGCTGGGTACATAAAAGTTAACATGGAAAGCAGAACATTTGTTGGAATGAGCTGCATTAAAAATATTACCACTGGGGTGCAAATCACCGGTAATGACATTTATCGAGTACTCATTTTGCAAGAGTTCCA
>NW_011888850.1:2592339-2599234 GCF_000151845.1 Pteropus vampyrus | reverse complement strand
CTGCCTAGTCCCCTTGGCGACCAAGAGTATATGTCTGCAAAGACAGAGGAAAAGACAGGGTGAGAAGGACAATTAGTGGATCAGGGCCACACACAGGAGTCAAATCCATAACCTGGGCCTTACGGCCACTCTAAAATTTTTTCACAAATTGTGACTGTTGGGATTCTGCCAATGTCAGCTCCACGATCCATAATGATCCAGTGCCCAGGAGCTTCTGCATTACTGTTTGTGGGGCTCGGAAATCAATATCTAATCACACTTAGCCGGAGCCCAATATTCTGTACACTCAGCAGTTTACGTTTTTGGTTGCTGGGTACATAAAAGTTAACATGGAAAGCAGAACATTTGTTGGAATGAGCTGCATTAAAAATATTACCACTGGGGTGCAAATCACCGGTAATGACATTTATCGAGTACTCATTTTGCAAGAGTTCCACCCTCCCAGGAGTTTTAAGATGCCACAAAGGAAACAGAAGACACTTTTTTTTTTTTTGAACCCAAAAACCAACGTAACTTTTTTTCCTCAGCCCTTTACCAGCAACATAACAGCTAGATTACTTCTCAAAATCTCTGCCAGCTTTTTTAAAATCCTGTCCAGAGTAATGGAAATATCAGCTATGCTGGGTTTCCTGGTGGGCAACTCCTAGTCTCTTTTCAGTGAGGAGCATGTTGAGAACCCAACTAGGCCGTTCTGTAAACTGTTACAGAGCTCCAGATGTGGTCAAGCCTTTACTGTCCCTAAACTACATAATTCACATTGAATTTGCAGCCAAATCCCTGATGAAATGTCTAACGGCAGCAGCGACATCCCTTCCCTTTTTCACAGGCTGGCTCTCAGAATGCCGAAGAAACAGATTTAGATGAGTGCTTCTCAAATGTGAAAACATGTTTCATGAGTTTCTCAAACGTGAAAATGCTGAGTCCAATCCAGTGGGTCTCAGGTGGAGTCCGAAATTCTGCATTTCTAACAAGACCCCAGGTGTTGATGCTGCTGGTCCTCAGGCCACACTCTGAGTGGTAATGATAGACTATGGAGAAAGCTCTACCTGCTTCAGACAGTGTTGAAAGAAAGGTCGCAAGTCCCCTGTTATCCCCTGTCTCTCTCCTCCATTCGAGCACTAGAGAATACAAGCCCATCAAACTTCAAGAAAAGCCTTGGGAATCTCAAAATTCTCCAACTTAGATATGCAAACTAAGCCCCAAGTGTGATCTCAGGTTTAAAACAGCACAGTTTGTAGACACTGACAAACAGAAAACCCCGGAAACTGAGTTCGAAAGCTGTCATTCTGTCCTCATAATCAGGAATATCAGAGAATCACTCCAAATTAGTTGTCTTTTCTGACACCAAAAAAAAAAAAAAAAAGAGAGAGTACATGTTCACTTTCAAGTCCTGCAAAATTGTTTCTTGACTGGGAGCATGATGACAGAAAGCTAAGAACTAAATTTTTTTTCTAAATTAGCTACATATGAGAAGGAAAGGGATTTAGATTTTAAATTTTATTTTGGTTTGAATTATCTAGATATTTTCCATAACTCCTCAAGTAATGACTACAATTTATGTTGTTTTCCTTTGTTTTTTCCCCCCCTAGTCTTTTACATTCCTCACCCACGTATCATCTTAGGTCACCGTGTCCCTTCACGTCTATAAAATTGGCTCAACTTTCTGTCCTGTACTCTCTGGAATGCCTGCCCAAGGCCTCTTTGTGTTGCTGGAAGAATTATGTTCTTGGGTCATTTCTATTTTGAGTTTTCTGCCTCTATTGAAATTTTGTTCTGTGTTGCACTTGTTAACTGTTTGTTTCCTCCTAGATTGTCCTGAACCCAGCCCCTTCCTGTCTTCATTGCAAGCAAAGTGTATATAATAAAGCCCTCGTATTTTGAAAAACTTTTACTGAAGGTCAGAAGTAGAGGATTATATTGCTGTACTGCAAATAAATAAATTTAAAGTACATTACCTATAACTATTCTTGAAAATTCTATCAGGTACCTTCTTCTCGTACATCTCTAGACCTCATGCCTTCTTGCCGATTATTCCTTCTTTTCCTTTCCTTCCCATTTCTCTCTTTCAACACCACTTCTCTCCCTGATTGCTCCTGAACAGTCCGATTTTATGCTTATGCAGAACGATTTGGCTCTCCACATACTGTATTCCCCAAATCCCTCAAAGCGCTCTCCTGTATGAAAGAAACAGTAGCAGATTGCCATCGTTTCTTTAAAGGGGCTTCACTTCTTTGGAGGCACGTGGAATTTAAAACAGCTTTTTTAAATTAATAAACATTATCTCACTTGGCCTACTCACTCTCAGGCATTAATGTGGCAAGCATTAATGTGGCCATTTTATACACTAAAACTAAAACCCAGAAAGATCAATGAACTTATGCATAGCCCCCTAGTTATGGGCAGAACCAAGACTGAGACCCAGGCTCCCTGGCATCTGGTATATTCTTTCTACTGAGTCATTTTTATATTGGAGGAGACCAAATACAACCTTTTACTGAGTCAGAGAAGCCCTTAATTTTCTGGAGACCAAACTGAATAAATCCAAATTTTGTTACTTAATACAAGCTACTTGATGATTTCTTAAAAGGCTTTTTATTTGCCGTGATAACTGGCAACTCCACATGCAATTGCTTCTACACAGAGACCACAAATCAACACTTTCTCCCCCAAATTTTTAAGAGTGACTCTAGGACTGTAGAAGACAGTCCATGAGTCGGAGAACAAGATAAATAACTTTTTTTGATACTTACTGCTTTTTGCCGTGTTAAAGTCACTATTAGCAAATGCCTTGAAGAGTACTGCAAATTAATAAATAGACCCTTTAGGCATCACCACATCGACATGAAACCATTAAACTGTACTTTGGAATTCTTTATTCACCCTCTCAACATTCAGACCTTCTGAACTATTGGAAAATCGCAATGATCTGAGAATCCTGAGATTACAGTGCAGTCTGGGGCTGGTGAGCACAGCGGATTTAGGCAATATGCTAATGAGGTAAGTTTAACCTTCAGGTGCTGGCTTGTTCAGTCTCCGCTTTAACCCATAATTCATAGAGCAGGTCCTATCATTGAAACAAAAAGGAGGGGAGTCTATGAGAGGTAGTGAGAGTGGCTAGTCCAAGGGTGCCACTGCTCTCAGTAAATTTACCCAAAATACATACCGCCCAGTTGCATGTTCTGATGTGCAGATCAACGGATACACACACGTATGTATACACACTCAATTTTGGGAATTGCTTCTAGAAACTTCGTGTTTTTTTCTCTAAATAAATGCATATGGAGAAAGAGAAAAGTGGCCCCTGACATGCAGGGAGCTGACCGAGACCTATTAGCAGGACCTTGACATTCTCCTATTGAACACAAACAATTCCACAGAAAATTGACAGCAGACAAGGCTGCTCTGTGACCACGACGGAACAAGACGGCCACTCCGTGATCATCTCTAAACAGACAAAGCCTGAACACTGCCCAAGTCACAAAACACGCCAAAGCTCAGCTAATATGAGTGACTGCTGCATCTTTCTCAATTACAGCTTTGGCTTTGCTGCCCTCCCGTTAGGTAAGATTCGCTGAGATGACCAGTCATAGCACTGCCCTTGATTTCAGATCGCACCCAATCCAGAATGAGCTCCTGTTTCCTCGGATCCTCCCCGAATTACTCCACCAAACCCAAGTCCTATCGTAAGTCCTTTCTAACACTCTCTTACTGAGACAGGCCATGGTTCCCCATGGTGTGTATTCTCACTGGGACGAGTGATAAACATTCAAATACAGCTGTGTTCTTGGGGGCCTTTAACTAGAGGGCATTGACAGGACATGCAGATCGATTTGGAGTGAAAATTAGAAAAGTCGGACCATAAATGTCTTGCCATTGGCAGCATGGGGTACAGATAACGGTGTGGCGCAGTTGGAAACGTGGTCCTGTGGCCATATTCTTCCAGGCTGCCATTTCGTGACGACACGCAAACTTGCCTACAACCACTGATGCCACCCGTACGAGCCCGTGTAAACATCAGCTGTGCAGCTGGAATCTGCCTCCGCTCCTTGAAAAGTTGATGTTCTTTCCAGTCCAAATTGGATTTCTTCATAAGACCTTCACACTATGCCCGCTATGTGATGTATCTTTATACTCAAAGACTTCTATATTTTTCATTTTGAATACAAAATAACATCCAGACTCTCATTTGAAGATTCTGGGCAGACTAGAGCACCACCTGTTTGTGATTTTTTTTTTCACAACCAATTAAGCATTTAAATTGTTTCTCATCTGACTTAAATTTGCTTTTTTATTATTTTTTTCTCACCCCTTTTCTTCTCCACAGCCATCAACTATATCTAGTCAACAATTGTTAAATGTGCTAAGGAAACAAAAGTGTGGTTGTCAGGAAGCGGAAATGAGAGGGGCGAGGCTGGCACGGTGAAAAACTAGACCGTGGACCTGGGACTTACCTTGTGTGCGGTGATCTTGGACCGGTCCCTTCGTCTCGCAGGACTTCAGCTTCTTCCTGCACAAAATAAGATTAAGGTGAGGCCTCTAAACTTTTGCCCACTTTCATTTCCTCCTGACTCCAAAAAATAGGAGCTCCTTCTTCATTCTAAGACTCTCCCTTCCATTTCAGACCTGCGTTCACCCTTCCTGGCTTCCGTCAAGATGCTGTTTTTTTCTCTCAGATCTTTAATCCATTTTTTTCCCCCATTAACTTCTTCCCTTTTTCTACCAAAAGCCCTACACCCATTCACTCTCGAGATTCACTAACCATTGGCTTCTATGGCTTCTTTCTCTACGATCAGTAGATTGCCCACTGATTGCTCACTCCTTCCTCTGCAGCTAATTTACTTTCAGCCACGGTGATTTTCAACTGATTTGAAAACAGGTATGAGAGGTCTGATGGCTCAACACAGACTCAAGGAAACATTTTGTTTTAAAGGGGCACGTGTTGAAAATGAATTCTTAACACAACATTACAATTCACAGTAATCAATAGAAAATTATATTTAATAACTTGTTTGAAATAGGCCATATTGCTATTTTTCCATGAAATTAATCAGAAGCTTTCATGGAAACCTTTATGGAACACATGATTGCGTGAATATAATTTTTTAATGTAATTGGCATTTAAGCAACTGAGTTAAACATTTTTCAGCCAACTACCAATTTATTTTCCTTGATTTTTGCTTTTATTGATTTATGGTTGATTTTGTTAGACTAAGAAGTATATAAGAAGTTGGTTATTTTCTTTAAAAGGCTAAACTGAACTTGAAGGCCTGTGCCAATGAAAGGTAAGAGAAAACCATCTTTGGTGACTCCTTTAAGGTAGGAAGTGCAGAATTTTGGCTATCTCTGCCCCAGAACAGCAGGTAGGGAAACTCTAGGTTCTTCTCCTCTGCCCCGACACTCATCAAGCCTGGAACTTCTTCTCCTGACAAGCCTCAGGACTAAGGAATAGGCCCTGATAGGACTGGCTAAAGGTATAACAGCTTTCGAGGTGCTTTTAGTAAATAATCCGAGTTTATCCTTATTGCCCTGGGAAATCGGGTTGGGGGGCAGATAAGCAATCCCCCTTTATTTCTCTCCACAATCTTCTCATATCATATAAAAGATAAACTTTTCACCTTCATTTATGCATTCCACAAACACTTACTATGCACTTAAATGCCAACAACAACAACAAAAAATGGTTGGATTAAGGGGCTGTTGTAGCTCATTTTCTCTGGGGAAAGGTAGGAAGCAATCCTCTGGGTGGAAGGGAGATGAGTACTAGGGGTGTCTCTTTGTTCAACACGAGCTCCCTTATAATAACACCAACAACTTCCTATGGGCAAATATGAAACAAAATCCCCGTATTTCAAACCATGACTAGAGGAAGAGGGGCTTGAAGACTTCTGCATGGAGAAGCATTCTCCATGCAGACCACTTGATGGGCTCATCCTCCACACAAACGTTAAAGCATCATTCTTTAATAACAGCTACTATCTGGATAGTGATTTCCCATCTACAAAATGATTCATTTGTGTCCTCCTATCGATCCTCTTTTGATCACAACCCTGTAACCAAAGTGTCTCTTTCAATTCTTACTAAGAGACAACTCAAACAACCCTGAAGGAGCAGTGTTATGGGTTGAATTGTGTCCTCCTAAAATTCATATGTTCAAGTCCTAACCGCCAGGGTCTCAGAATACAATCTTACTTGCAAATAAGGTCATTGCATGTATGATTAGTTAAGGTCATACTGGAATAGAATGGGCCCTAATCCAATACGACAGGTGTCCTTATGAAAAAGGAATTTAGCCACAGACACACACATGGGGAGAACACCATGTGAACATGAAAGCAGGGATCGGGGTGATGCCAAGGAACACCAAAGATTACCAGGAAACAACCAGAATATAGGAGAGAGCACAGAACAGATTGTCCCTCACAATCCTCAGAATGAACCAATTCTACCAGCACCTTGACTTCAAATTTCTAGTCTTCAAAACTGTAAGACAATAAGTTTCCATTTAAGCTGCCCAGTTTCTGGTACTTATTATATCAGTTCTAGCAAACTAATACAAATGACTTCATCAAAATCTCTGAAGGGCATTGGGCATAAGCGGCTTTGGTGGCCACTTCATTAGAGAGGGAACAAAGAAGAATCAGTGTCCCCTCAACTGTGCCATAAACCAGATGGAGCTGTGGTATCTCACAGGCTTCCTTTTATCAGTTGTGGTGCTCCGGGTTGTAACCAAAAGAAACCACACAGCTGCTGGCATGATGGGATGTTTGGGGGACCGAACACAATCCCGGAAGGAGGGCATCAGAGTAGAAAGAAAGTGGGAAAGCTGAGGCTGCCACTTATCTGGGAATATGTGTGAGAACCCCCTTTCCCCACGGGACTCCCATGAACGCATCAG
>NW_011888850.1:2591251-2591580 GCF_000151845.1 Pteropus vampyrus | reverse complement strand
GGGTAAAGGGGATCAAATATATGGTAGCTGAAGGAAACTGGACTTTGGGTGGGAATCACACAATAGAATATACAGATGTCAAATTATAATGTACACCTGAAAATTATATAATTGTATTAACCAATGTTACCCCATTAAACTTAATTTAAAAAAGAGAGAAAGAAGCTTCATAGATATTACACAACCCAGAATTGACAACTGCTAATAACTATAAATTCTAGGTGGTAGAAATCGCTGTCTTAGTTATGTTATTCTTTGCTCTCTTCTGTTTTTCAAAATATCTCAAAAATTTTTTTTTAAAAAACAACTCTTATCCAACAACCCATCTG
>NW_011888850.1:2586140-2589966 GCF_000151845.1 Pteropus vampyrus | reverse complement strand
CTGTCTTAGTTATGTTATTCTTTGCTCTCTTCTGTTTTTCAAAATATCTCAAAAATTTTTTTTTAAAAAACAACTCTTATCCAACAACCCATCTGACTATAGAGTTGACATTTACTAGACTCATGAGTTTGGGCAGACCTTTTACTCTCTCTGAATTGTTTCCTCATTCGCTAAGTGAGGTTCGTAACAATACAACATTATTTACAAGGATTAGAGGTGATGTGTATAAAAAGTTGACAGTAGACAGTAGGTGTCCCTAAAATAGTTACTATTCTTACTCCTGAATCTCTTTTTCTAATGTTCCTGATGTGCAATCACCCAGTCCAGCCTTGAGGAGTTTGAGCTTTGACAAGGAAACCCCACTTCCCAAGCCAGCCTCACTGTCAGAAAGTCCACTAACTGGTCTCCCTGTAACTGTCACCCATGGCCCTAGTTGGGACTACAAAATCCTTCCACTCAGCATTCTTTGGCATTTTAATTCAGCTAAGAATCTTCTACTCCCTTCTTCTGATCCTAACTTCGAAGCTTCTTTTTTCCAGTGAAAATATCTCAGTCTCTGTATCATCCCAGGTGGGATTCAGTTTTGAGTTCTCATGCATATTGGTGAATTTTCCTCCAAGAATGCTTCCACTGACTTTTATCTCTTCTTAAATTGCAATGGCCAGAGTTGAGACTGGAACTGGACATTTCTCTCTATCCCATATCCTTGTTGCAGATTATGGATGGGCAAACATATTCTGTAAAGGGCCAGATATTCTGTAAATATCTTTAGCTTTACAGGTCATGTAGCCTTCATGCAATTTTCTACTCTGCCATTGCAGCACAAAAGTAGCTATAGACAGTACATCAAAGAATGGGCATGGCTCTACGCCAATAAAATATTTTTTTACAAAAACAGATAACAGGCCATATTTGACCAAGAGTTCATAATTTGCTGACCTCTGTTTTAGATGAAATTCTATTAAAGAAAGGCTTCCATTGGCCTTTTTCAATAGCTTCACGATACTATTGTGTCTTTTGTCATACTTGCCATTGAGCTAAGTCTTAAACAATCTAGCATTAATTTGAGTGCCTTTCGGGGTGCCAAGAAGGATATAGATACAAGAATAGAGTTTAGCCGACCTCCCTCACTGCACAGAGTGGAGCAGAGAGGAGCAGAGAGAAGCATGTTGGAACACTACAAAACAAATCCCATTTGTTCCTACACAGATACAACAGCTACCAGTCTACCACATATCCATCCACATGCTACCATAAAGGAGCTTAGCACAGAGAAAAGTTGATGTCCCTCATGATGGAAGCTTTCTACACACATGCAGCAGATTTGGAGAGCCCAAGTGGAGAACTTCGCCTTCATCTAACTTTACACATCATCGTGAAAGCGCACCTCTCCAACTGTTTGAGTACTTTTTGGGTAATCATTTTATGACCTAATGTATAGAGTCACATCTGTTCTTTCCTTTGTTTATAAATTATGTTCTCCTTTATTCATAAGATGTTTGCATAATTAAGGTATTTACATGGTAACAATTAATTAGCTGTTAATGAGGCACAAAAGCAATTCCTTTCAACAGTAGTTCCTAATTCAATCCAATTTTTTTGTTTACTCAGAGTGAGGAATGCCCTTAATTAAGATTTGCAATAATTTCCTGCCTTGATGAGTCAGTGTCTCTAGTGTCACCAGCCTAGCAGTAAAAAGAACACTGGTTTTTGAGTCAAAATGCAAATGTTAGTCCCCTTTCTGTTACTTTTTAGTTTGAGCACTTAAACAACTTTATTAAATTCTCTTCACCCCATCTCCTCATGCATAAAATAGAGAAAATATAGTCAATCACTTTCCCAGACTACTTCACAAGGTTAATTGAATTGTCAGATATGGACATGGATTTGAAGGCTATTTTCTCTGTATGTAATGTGTTTATTATATAAAAAGATATTCGTAATATATTGTTAGCAGAAAAAGTAGGTAACAGACCAGTATTACCTTATCATCTTGATTTTTCTGGAAGGAACCACACCAAAATATTAATAGTGGTCATGTTTGCATGGTAGAATTATGAGGGACATTTATTTTGTTTTTTGTGGGGTTTTTTTGCTTATATGCGGTTTCTATGTTTTCTACAATAGGCAAGTACTACTTGTATAATCATAAAAGGTCAAAATTTTAAATAATTTATTATTGAATTATAAAATTATGTTCATTCTAAAACATTAGAAAATACAGACTCACATTAAAAAGATCGCATGTATCAGCATGCTGTTGCTGGGATGCTATACTATAACCCATAAGAGGAGTTGCAGTAAACCATCTCTAAGGTTGAATTCCCCTGTTTTCCATGGTTCTTGGTACTCATAGAGTTATCCTAAAAAGTGGCTGAATAACCATATACATCGGGCAACATTTTTGGTATGCAAATCTCCATGGCAATTTTAAAAAGGAGTTAAAATGGCGACGGCCCATGTAATTAGAGGTGAACCGTGGAGAGCTATTTCAGTTGGCACTCCTGAAACTTAGGTTGCGATGCTGTTAAAAGAGCAACAAATAAAGAGGTTGTTTTGGGGACCTTGATTTTGAATAATTTGAAATCAACAAATTTTATCCAAAAGAATATGTTGAAAAACCAAAGTAAACAAGACTTCGAATTCCTTTAAATGGAAGTAAGTTAAGGGTGAACTTTGAAAAGGTCAGATCTTACATTCTGCATGAAAATTCTCTCAAATGCCATTGAAATCTAAAGCACAGAGTCTAGCTATTCCATCAGAGTGGTTCTAAATCAGCTCCTAATCTTTAAATATGAGGAAAAACACTAAACACTAATGTAGAATATTAGGACCTTATACATGATATAAATGAATTTCTTCTCCCTCTTAATTTACCACCAAATAGGAAGCAGAATAGAATTTGTAGCTGACTTTTTATACAGAAAGTGCATTTTTCATTCTCCCTAAACCTAAATCCATATATAAACAGCCCCTGAATAGAACTGTGTAGTGACTATAAATGCAGATAATATCCTAGAGATTTTTTTTTCATTCTTTTCAGAAGGCTTTCTGCAGTGGCTAAAACTATTAACTAAAAATATACAGAGAGAGAATGTTTACAAATTATCTATCCAATAACAAACTTGTATCTGGGATATATAAAGAACCCTTAGAACTCAATATTAAAAAGATAATCAAATTTTTAAATGGACAAAGGATCTGACTAGACACTTCTCCAAAGAAGTTATAAAATGGTCAGAAAGAGCATGAAAACATGCTCAGTCTCATTGGCCATCCAGGAAATGCAAATCAAAACAATGAGATACCACTTTATACCAACTAGGATAGCTATAATAAACAATAACGGGCTGGTTATAGCCAACGGGTTGGTAAGGATGCACAGAAATTGGAACCTGCATACACTGGAGGTCAGAATGTAAAACTGTGCAGTCACTTTGGAAAACAGGCACTTCAAAAGGTTAAACACAGAGTTACCAGGTGACCCGGAAATTCCGCTCCTAGAGAAATGAAACCATAGGTCCACACAAAAATTTGTATACCATTTGTAGCAGCAATACTCATAACAGCCAAAAGTGTAAGCACTCCCAAAGTCCATCAAGTGATGAATAGATAAATAAAACGTATAGCCATACGATGGAATATTATTCAGCCATAAAAAGGAACAAAGCACTGATATATGCTACGATATGAATGAAACTTGGAAAACATTATGCTAAGTGAAAGCAGCCAGTCACAAAAAGCCACATATTGTATGATTCCATTTATATAAAATGCCCAGGATAGGCTAACATATAGAGATAGAAAGTAGATTAGTAGTTGCCTA
>NW_011888850.1:2580805-2583240 GCF_000151845.1 Pteropus vampyrus | reverse complement strand
AAAATCTTTAGGACCCATTTCTTAAGGAGTTGGCATCCTCTCAATCTCTTTCCAGTCTGGGGGATTTTAAAAACCCCATTCCTATCCCCATGGGAATACAGACAACTTTTTTGAGAAAGAAAAGTGTCATTTAGATCTAAAATTAAGTATTTTACGTATTCAGACACTGTGCTGTAAATCCATCATCTATGCTAATAAGGAAGCCATGTTTATGATTTAGGACTTTCAACAAAGACCAAGGTTAAGGTCCCAAGTAAGACTAACAAGCACTCTGTTCTATCACATGCAGAGGATTTTCTCTGTTACATCTCCCTGTAAAGAGATTTGGATTCCCCTTATGACAAATTATTTTACCGCAGAACTTATCTTTCCCCTTCTGAAATGTAAACCTCTGTATTTAGGTGGACATCCATATCAAGATCTGTGGATACTGCTATAAATAGTGATAGCTCAGGGTTTGCTATTTAGTACTCATTTAAGGTGTTACGGGGTTTATTGGTTTATTAAAATATTGTTTATTTATTTATCTGTTCATTTATTTCCTATCTAGTCCTAAACCTCTTTTCTTTTCAATATTATAAAAACCACAACACATCATCTGGTTTTTGAGATGGCTGTTTTAAAACTGTCAATTCTCTACTGAAGCCTTTCACTGCAAGCTCAAATCAAAACTGCTTCTGACATTTCTAAGCCTAAGACAAGACATGGAGCTTTATCTTTTCTCCTACTTCAATGGCCTTCAGCCTCCCTTCACTGCCAATTCTCATGCCCATGAACACACCCTACATTCTTTCCTCTCGTTAATAGATGTTGGAGGGAGTTGCCAGTGCTGTAAAGAAGATATTTGCTAAGAGTCTCTGGTCTTAGTCATCCTTCCCCCAAAGAACTCCTTATCCTGAGAAACCAACACAGCAGGCTGGCCTGAGCATAAAAAGCACCTTTTTCCCATAACTTAGCAGGCCCCAGAATAAAGCAATGTTTGAGGCTCAAACCTGCATCTTGAATAATAAGGCAAGGGTGTGAGCTCATGGTATTTATCTTTCTTTTTTTTTAAAGCTGCACAGATAAGGAAGGCAGAAGAAGGATAAATGGGCAGTGGTCCTCAGAATAAACTCTGGTCACTAACCGCTTTGGTCGCTTGGGGGAAAGAAAGAAGAGAGTAAGTCACATCCGTGAACTGACTTGTTTTCTCGAACTGGCTTCACCATGAAAAAATGTGGCTGAATCCACAACCTGGAACCTGACTGGGGAGACTAGCCTTCTACTTTGGGTAAAGGAAGAAATAGAAGGCATAAGGCAGCCTCCCCTCTGCTGGAGGTCCGCGACGTGGAATACTCTGCTTCTGAAATCTTAAAATCCTACGTCACCGACCTCCTGCGGCCCCTCCATGTTCTCTTCTCTGCCAGCACTCTTGCCCCTTTGTCTCTCCACCTGATCCACTGGGGCCCCCAACATCTGTCTTCCTCACACCCCTGAGCCATGCTGCAGGAGACCATGCTGCACGACCTGGCAACTCGGAGACACTCTGCACCCAGTTCTTTTACGTCTTCCAGTTCACACTCTCTTCTGATCCACACAGATGTTTCCCCAAATATCCAGTACTCTTCTGGTGCTTTTTCTCCCTTTCTTTCCACCCCGCTCCCCATGCCCCTAGAAGATGCGCTTGGCTCCCTCGATACAGAGAAAACATGGTAAAGAAAGGAAGTTGATGAAGCTCTCGTATCTGAACCAATTCTATTTCCTTCCCTTCAGTCTCATAGAAAAAGATGTTCCTTTTCCTCAAACTACTAAGCGATATCCATGTTGTCCCAGAGCAGGACCTACTTGCGTTTTAGCGATATTGCTAGAAATAGGTGTCCTTATCTCGCTGTGCGTTTGATTGGCTGTTCTCTCGCTGCGAGGGAGGCTGAGCATCTCTTACATACTTTCGTGTTCAGTGGATCCTCGTTGCTTGTTTTTTCCATTTTTTCATTTTCTCTCATTCTTTTAAACATTCTATTTCTTTTTATCTTTCTTCTTTTTAGTTGAACCTCTATGTCCTTTACTATGTTTTCACAGTACCTAGTCTCACTGTTTTTCTTCCAATTTTGCCTTTATGATGATTTTAATTTTTCTTAGATACCTTTCTTGAGCTCTTCCAGTTTACATTTTACCTTTTCCTACATTTTACCATTTCTTTCCTGGGCTTTTGCATTTCTGTTCAAAGCTCTTCTTTCATAAAAAAAAAATTGTTTTATTGATTATTTTTAATTTATGCAATATATTGGGTCGAATACTCATCTACTCCAAGGCTACATTTTTCCTATGAGTATTCTTTGTCTAACATTTTTTTCCTGTTTCTTCTTCCTTTTCCCTGTAGTTCACATTGATATGGATTCTTGCTTTTTGATTCATTGTTGAAAGAGATGGGTTTTTCTGGACCAACTACTTGAGGT
>NW_011888850.1:2575435-2579295 GCF_000151845.1 Pteropus vampyrus | reverse complement strand
AATCTTTGCCACTTTTTATGCCTTTTAACGTATTTTAAATCCGCTCCCTTGCCTCTAAGCCCAACTTTATTGCCCTAGTTGAAGCCTTCACCATCCCAGGCCTGAACTACTGCCATCGGCTCTTAGCTGGTCTTCCCACCCCATTCTCTCATTCACCAATAACGTCAGGGCGACCTTCCAAAATGCAAATTGAATCATGATAGACTCCTATCATGAGGCCCTTAAATGTTGCTCTTACCCCTGGAAAAATATAATTTACAAAACCTATTGCGATCTGGCCTCTACCTACCACCCCAGCTTATATCCTGCTGCTTCCCTGCCCTCTCTACCTATGCTAAGCTCTACCTAGTACTCATTTTCAAACCGACCATGCTGGTTCAAGCCTTATGCCATCCAATATGATCCTTCCTGAAATATTCTCCCTGGAACATTCCTTTTCCTGGAATACACTTAATGCATGTTTCTCCCTACTGAATTCTTGCTAGAATATTCTGCAAGATTCAACTCAAGGGCTGCCTCCCCACTGAAGCTCTGCCTGCCCCCCCAGCCCACCCCACAATGTGATCTCTTCGGAGCCCCTATTTAATGGCCTATATGCACCTAGGAGCATCTTCCCCATGGAGTTTGAATTCTGTGTCCATTCATTGGAACTTTGACTAGGCTGAGAGCAGAGCTCTTTGAGAGCAAAGGCATAATATTATGCCCAGCGCCTTTCCAAGAGCCTGGAACGCAAACATTTATGAGTGAATGACGGAGGGAGCAAATGAATGAAGTGTGGTGAGATTGTAATGTATGAAACAGTATACCTTAGTTAGCGGGGAAAGGCATTTTACAGCCATGGTGGTGTTGAAAGATGGGAAATACAGTCCTTCTGCCTGGCTATTAAATGTTTTACATCAGATCCTTTCCGAAGTGTTAAAAGTTAAATCAATTTCCAGGAAAACAGGACTGCCGATGTAAAATATGTCCTGAGGGGAATATTTTCCCTTCTAATACTTTCCGTTCACACGAAAGGGAAATGCGCCACCACAGATGGTCGATGTTGTCATCTAGAGGCTAATGTCCTTACATTTCTCCAGGCCCTTATTTGCAGGCTAGTAAATGAGGATGTTGGTCAGGGATCAGTCCATGCACAAAGTTGGCAGGCTCTCTGCAGCGCAGCAAGTCACCTCCTGTCAGTATCTGGCCAGGCCCGACTGTGAGACAGAGCAGGCTAGAGGGCCCAAGGGGACCCAGCTGATCTGGCCAGAATGAGGAATGGTGCTCCCTCTAGGCAAAGGGTCACCACTGGAGCAAGAGCGGAGAGTCATGTCCACTCTAGGAGATAGATACTGGATTCTCAGAGTGCTCATGATGAAGCCAAAGGGAATATCATGCCACCGCTTAATACTGTATCGGAAGTACTGTGTGAGGGCAGAGGTAGAGAGCAAAGGCCATGGGCAGAGGTCAAAGGTATCCATTCAGACTGGACCCAAGGGAGCGGACAGAGAAAGCGGCACCAGTTTCCCTAAGAGATAAAAACCACACTATAAGACGATGGCAATATGGTATTGATTCTGGAGCGGGGGCATTCTTGACGTGTATAGATGAGGACTGTGTACTGGACATTTTTTGGATTGTGGTACCCAGAATCACTTTCCTGTATGCTTCAGGTGACAGAGCCTATCTTTCCTACAGAACCCCACTCCTTGTGGTTTAGGTGAAGCTAACCTCATCCACCACGGGTTCCAGGGTGAGCGCATGACCCAGACCTGACCTCTTGTTTTCTCTTCGGGATGCTGGTTCCCTAATGTGATTGATTCTATGTCTTAGGCATCTCGCAGCCATGTTGCTTACCTGGCTGAAAAATAAACAGGCAGAAACAACTATAAGTAAGAGATGCAGAGGTCAGAACTTCAGTAACATCATTTTGATACCGGAAGCAAGAGGCACCCCTGGAACTACTTTTAAAAGAAGTCTGAATTGAGTGTCTGTCACCTGCAGCTGGAGGAGACCTTTCTCTTAGAGGCCAATGTGCACAGCTCCCAAGAGCAGGCAGGACTTGGCAGATGACTGAAGCTGAGTTTGCAGTGTGGGACAGGAAGTTTTGAGAAATTCTCACAATTCTCTACATAACTACCAGATTTTACGTTGAGATTTCTTTTTTCAAAAGAGAAGATGCGTCTACATTTTCTGTCACTGCCGTTATCTTTTTTACTCCTTTTTGTTTCTCATCCTTTTCACACCCACACTCAACCTGCCGGATGAGATGAGGGGCCGGGGTTGGCTGTGCAACACTAGATCACCTGAAGCCACCTACGCACAGGATGCTAGAAGCCATCTGGATACGCAAGGGCCTCCCCTTTGGTGGAGGGGAAGGACGCCTAGACCAGCATTTCCTGTCATCTGAGAAGTCAGCGTAGGCCTGACCTCCCTTCTGGTTTAGTTTTCCCTAGAAGTAAAGCAGAGATGGAGCCACTTTATCCTGCTCCCTGTGGCATCCCATAATAGTCCTGTGTAATTAGCCTGGAGACATTCCCTGCTGTTTGTCGGAAAAACAAGTGGGAAGTTCTAGAAAGAAGAGTAGTTATTTAGGGGTAAATAGCAAGGGAAGGTTGGAAATGTTCGATCTCATACGTAGATATGGGCTTTGTGTTCCCCAAGTAATTACTTTTGTTTTACTTTTTTTCTAAAGAGATTCGAAGGTTAGTAAGAATGAACAATAAAATGAGGCACTAAAAACAAACGAGGATCTCAGGGGATGGAACCAAATAAGAGAAGCCAAACCATTGTTGGCACAACTCTTGTTTGCAAAAAAAAAAAAAAAAGAAAAAAGAAAAAACAGATCTTGCTGAGTTCTGTCAGCCCTTTCTCATCTATCCAATCTTCTCTACTAACAACGATTAAACGAAAGAAGGAACCTCAAAGTCTGAGTCAAAGCCTTTGATTTTCAGATAAGAAATCACATCAGCTTTCAGAGAAAAATCCAGATGTCCCTATATTTCTTCATTTTAAAACATTCAGCTCGTTCTGCATTCCAGAAAATTCTGAATCATGTTTCTGCGAGGTACAAATTAATAGCCCTGATGAAGACTGTCACAGATTTTTTTTAAAAAAAACATTATTAAACCAAGAAGACGATGGTCGAATTGGAGAGGATGTTTGATCCTCTCCCAATTTTCCACGGCTGCAAATCAGAGACCAAAAGTAAATCATTCTTTATAGTCAGTTCTTCGGCTTTTTTAAGAAGAAATCATTTCAGAAGGCTTTTTTTTTTTTTTTTCCTTGTGAGGGCTTCATAACAGACACACAGCTTGCAAAATAGAGGGGAGAGAATGAAAATCACATTCAGAAATAATCATCTCACAGTCACTGCAATGAATTATAAATGTTAAAGGGACCGTCGACTAAAGAAGTGACGGTATCTCATAAAAAGTTATGTAAATCTTAAGTGGAGATAATGTTCTTCTCATTACTCTTAGGGATGTGGACACGGTGGGACCCAAGACCTCGCTACAGAAGGGGAGCTTCGCTTCATTTCTTCTTGTGTCGCCAAGTTTAACAATCTGAATAAAACCGCAGCTCTGAAGACTCACAGAAACTGAGTTTTATTGCTAACCGGGCGTACGGAAATTCACGAAACCGGTGGAGCCAAATTTCCCACAACTGTTTGATCGATTTGCTGTCCCTTTGTTTTTTTTATTTTTATTTTTTAGAAGAGCAAAGTTGCATTTTCCTCAGCCCTTACTCAACCGGTAGAAAGTTCTTATTATCCTTTTTAAACTTGCAAATGAGATTCTTTATCTCAGAGGCCCAATCACTATTTCAAAGACACATTTTTATTTTTAGGAGATTGTTTTTAATTGGCTACTTAGAAAGTC
>NW_011888850.1:2562593-2574445 GCF_000151845.1 Pteropus vampyrus | reverse complement strand
GGCAGGGCGTGAATGAGGAGGTCAGTGCTCGGTCCTCTCTGCACCGGGAAGGCCCCCTGTACCCTGAATCCTCCGCCGGTTGTCTCTCTCTCCTTGGGAGAGTCTGCCCCCGCGTGGCGAGCGCGCGAGGCTGCTCTTCCTTCCCGGGACGACTCCTCCTTGCCTCCAGGTCTCCCGCGAGGCGTTTGCGGCCACCAGCCCCCTCTGACCACCATCCTATCTTTAAGGTGCTTTTTACTGCTTCTCTTCCTTCTGTCTTCCTTCCCTCTTTTATGCTTTTTCTCTTTCTTTTTGTCTTCCTTCTTTTTCTTCCCTTCCCCTTGCCTTCCAGAGCCTTCCACAGTACTACTTAGCAGCCTGGCACGAGGGCTGAAATTGATGCAGACTCTGTCTGGGGAGAGGGTCTAGACTCTGACTTAAGGACCCAGACAATACGATTTCGATAAATAATGAGGGAATTATCACCTTCGGGCGTAATACCATGACTTCAAGAGAGCCTGAAGGAGAAATCTGGAGACGTGGCTTTCACTGACTGGCCTTGACCTTGACCCTGGAATATGGTATGGGCGCAATATGTTTCTGTATGAAAACCAAGAGAGAAATCTGGACACGAGCACAACTTCCTAGAGAATCAGATGGCGGGAAGACAAAGTGGGCTCCTCTGCCCTCTGCAAAGGAAAGCAGAGGGCACCTTGCCCATCACACCCACCAGCTCCTCGGCAAGCCGCCCCAAATACCCGCAATCCAAGAAATCAGAGACAGTGTTCATTACACAAAGTGGCCTCCAAATAAAACTCCTTGTTCTCCTCGTGGCCCTGGCCCAACCCGCCTACCTACCCTAGGGCCATCCTTAGCAACCAATTCATCCTGGATATAATTTTCATCATATCACATCCCTACACATAAATCTTCAAAGGTATATTTTTTCAAATATATCTTCAAAGGTACAAATCTTCAAAGGTATATTGGCTTCAAAGTCTAAATACCTTGTGCCTTCAGGAACACCCCCGCTCCTCTCTCTCACACACACGCCATCCTCTTGACCAGCCCGAGTTCCCTAGCTTAACCATGCTTCTCTCCTGGGTGTCTTCCAACGTCCATCTTTTTCTTGCTCTTTGTCGTTTAGCTGCCCAGAACGGTCGCACTCGAGACCCACAGCCTTTTGTGGAGCTTCTATCAGTGTAGAAGTCCCTTTTTATTTTGCAAAACTGAAACTGCATTCGTGCACAGAGCAAGACATGTCACCCAGGGAGGTGTAAGTTGAAGGCACTTTCATACCCATAGGAAAGCCACCTATTAAGACCTAACACATACATTTTAATACAACAGTAATTTACAGAGCTATTAATCTTCCAAGGCAGGAGGTGGGGTGGGGATGGGGAGGGTAAAGTGTTCATAAACTAACCAGGAAAAATTCAAGTGGCTTATGCTATTGCCAGAACCCTGAGATGGAATGACGGCCCCATAACTCAGTCTACCGGCTCTTTCCATTCTCTAATGGCTGTGCTGGAGGCCTAGGTTCCCGCTCAACCTCCCTGTCTACTCTCCAGCTTCCACCCCCTCCCAGTCACAGCAAGAAGCTCCTAACTACTTCACATGATCTGCCTCAGAGACAGCAAGAGTGACAAGTTAGTTGAAGTGTGTCTCTGTTGAGGAAATGCAGAAGGAGTTCCCCATAACTCAATCCGAGGATTCTGCACAGGAATATGGTGGGAAGACCTCTCTTCCATAGCAGCAGATATAAATACCGTAAAGCACCTGCCCATTGCTCCCAAGTCTGGCCAGCACTGCTCACTCCCAGGAAAAATAAAACACGATGCACAAAATACCCACAGGTAAGGGAAGACCTGAATACAGCTCAAGTTTTGTGCCCAATGCCCCTTGTTCATCTTCTGGATGGCAACCTGGAATCATCTGGCATGGTCATTTGAAAATGCAGTTTCCTAGGTAGCACCCCAGACCTAGACAGTCAGATTCCTGGAGGTAGAGCCTTGGAATATGAATGTGTAATAAGCAATTCTTAGCCACACTAACATTTGAGAACCTTTCTTCCAAGTATCCACTGTTTTCCTTCATTGTGCTTAAATGTGGTATTCCAGATAGGGCCCACCTTACACGAAAATGTGGAATAGCTAAATGTGTCAAAATCCATGCTTTGTGGACCCACCTCTGCCCTGTACCCACTGCCCCAAATCGCAGCCCTCTCCGAGCTCCAGCCTTGGATGGTAAGTGCTCTCCTACTGCCCCGGGCCTCCTTTAAAGCCTCAGCCGGACTCACCTTATCCATGTGAGCATGATGTGAGCCTCTAGGCCGTTCCCTCCACCCTCTTGTCCAACAAAATGTGTCTCATCTGTGCCCGATTTCCTCAGAATTTTTCTGTTTATTAGATGACAGCTAACTGATTTAATCTGATGACTAACTAACCCATGCTACAGGGTTAATGGGTAGGTATTGCTCACTTGATGGCAGTTTTAAGGACATATGTCGGTCAAATGAAGAGAGCCTTGCTCTTTTCAATCACATAATCAGTTCTAACCTGCCTCTACTACTTGCTAACAGGTTCTGTACCATATTATCTCTAAAATGAGTTAACCCCCTTTGCCCCCAAGAGTAAGGCTTAAAAGCACTTTAGAAACTCATATAGAAACAAAATAATTTATTATGATTGATCTCAAGACCAGCTCTGATTCAACGACATCTTGCCAACTGCTTTCCTGGTTTTCACTCTCCTGGCAGCAAGCAAAAAATTCTGATTAAGGTCTTCCAGTCAAGCCTGTGTCAAATACACCCTTTGATTAGTGTGGTGGGGGCTCCCAGAATTGGCCTGGCCTGTAGCTCATCCTCTTTGTCCTTCTCCATCCTCATGAAACTTTGGCTTACACCTGGCTCACCACGTGGATGTGGCCTATTAAAGATCATAGAGGGAGTCCTACCCTGTCATTTTACAAAAAGGAAACTTCTCCAGAGAGGTGACAGGAGGTACTGGCAGAGATAGGACTAGAACCAGGATCTTCTCTCAGCCCAATATGACCCACAGCCTACAGTCTCTGAGTCCAAACATAGCTTAAGATGTCTTTGGGACATTTTCATGGTCCTTAGGGATGTGCCCGCCGTGCCTGACTCCATACCTTGATTTCGTCCTTTCTCCTTATCTCTGTGCCTATAACCAAATTGCCCTCTAGATGTCCTGTAGGATGCTGTAAGAGAAGAACCCATACCCTGTGCTTTGCTGGCCCTTACCCATGTAGATTAGTGCTTTCTTTGGCATTTGATGCCATGTTGACATTTGGCTGCATACTCACTGCTGAAAGCCTTTTATGTGTGTGTGTGTGTGTGTGTGTGTGTGTGTGTGTGTGTGTGTTGGGGGGTGTCAGTGCTACAGAGAGGGGGAGATGAATCGGGAGTTAGACTGTTATATAGTCCGTACAAGGTTCTCACATGGACTATGGGAAGAAATGGAAAGGATGGGAAGCGATTTTAAGAATCATGACCGACTCCTCCAGATATATGGACAAGACTCCCCAAGGGCACATTGTAACATGTTCGAGGAACTTGTCTAATCCTATATTTCAAAAATACTGAGCTCGAGCCTTAGCCCTTTAGGTTGTATTAGAACACTGCGATGGGCCCCATGTAAAGTGCATAAATTGCTGGCATATTGGTTTTTTTTTTAGCCTCAGAACTCCTTCGAATTTTGAGAAGTGCTAATTGAAATACAATGCACATATTCTTTAGCCTGAGCCAGTGAAGGAAATTTAAGGGCTGGACAATGCTGTCAAATAAATATGATGCACAATAACAACAGTGGCCACGTATAAATAGCCTCGTGAATTTGAAAACCAAATCTGAGAACATTTGGTGGCTTGATTAATTTGCTTTGCCTATTTGCCATCTGTTGTTGTCTCCAGGAGCCCGGGATGGGTCGCCCTGCTTGGTTCTGCTGACTTAAGCCAGATGGAGACTCTCCTTTTATCGGGAGTGAAGAGAGGGGTCTGCAAAAGAACAAAGGTCCAGGGACCCTTCTCTGATCTCACCGTGCAGCTGGGAAATCAGGTTTTACATAAGCAGTTCCTCCCATATGCTTCAAAACCACTTTTACAACCTCTACGTCTGTGTAAAAGTCATGCAAACTTACAGGTTCACCTGTTTTATATCTACCCATGACTGCGGAGAAAAGTGAGGTCACCTGATGACAATCACGCAATTGTTTTTTGTTTTTTGTTTTTTTGAGCTGAGCTGCAGAGTGTCACATTCGAATTTTGCTTTTTTTTTTTTTTTAGCTGAATTAGTTCATTCTTTTCACAGCAAAGCTTTTCATCAAACGCCTTATACATACCTGGTAGGCAGTGCCCTAGGTGAGCTCGGCTTTGCTTTCCGAACTATAACATTACCACTTATCTTTGCCCTCGTCCTGCTTACGCGAACCACACACACACTTAACTTGCCTCCTTCATTCTTTGACAGAAATACAGAGTGCTTCACACGTGAGGGGCAGTGAAGGGCATGATTCTGGGGACTGAGAAGCAAAAGCACAGTCCTTGGTCCTCAAGGAGCTCACAGGACAGTGGAGGAAGATAAATAAATAAATAAAACGATGTTCCCCATATCATGATAGCGATTCGCAGAGGGTACTCATGGCAAAGCTTTCTAGCTGTTGCCAACACAGATTCCACTAGGAGCTCCAGTGGCACAACTGGTTAGCGCACGGTACTTATATAAAAGGAAATTCCACTCTCTTCCCCAGTAAGAGAGTTTAAGCCGAGCATACGGCCAGCTCCCCACAACCTGAACACTCTCCTGGGGAACTACATGCAGTCATGTGACTAAGTCCTTCCTATCAGGAATACGAGCTGGAGTGACCTGTGCCACTTCCACTTAAAACACTGTACTGTGCTCTACTGTGTTCTTACCGCTCTCGTGAGCTAGAATATGGACATGCCTGTGAATTAGTTTCAACCAGGGAGAAGACAGTGCCCTAAGGGGTAGGGAGAAACAAGATAGAAGGAACCCGAATGACCACACGGAGCCAATGGACCCACTTATCCATACTGGACTACTTTGGGAATGAGAATAGTTATTCGCTCCTTAAACCACTACACTATTGGGCTTCTTTGTTACAGCAGCGTAGCTTTCACCCTAACCAATACAACACTGTGCTCTACACTGTTAAGACTGGCATGCTGTCTGAAATGGGAGTATACAAGTCATCTGAGAGCACATCGCGCACTGGGTCAACCCACTTCCCTAACACCTACCACGTGCTCGCATCTGCTGATGCAGGCTAACGATGGGAGTACTATTCCGAAAATGACAGAGTCGTTGAGTGACAAGGGATCAGAACCAGAAGGAACATCTGTGGTTACCTAGGAAGCACCGTGCATAAAGGGGTATGGGCAGTAGCATCACAAAAATCTAGGTTTGAAACCTGGATCTGCTTCTCACTACTGCTGAACCTTAGGCAAGAACCTTAATGTCTTAAATTTTTTTAAATTTTCATCATCATCATCATCATCATATCTGTCTTGCAGCATAGGTCAAAGGATCGTAATAGACGTAAACGCCAAGCCCAGTGCCTGTACATAGTAGCATGTGTACAGGTGATTAATATTTTCAGCATTTTGCAGGCCTGATGAGAAAAGAACTAAATGCTCTCTCACTGAAGAGATCATTCTTTCCTGCAGACATCAAGTCTACTATTGGCTCGGCTAAAAAGTTTTCCTGAGTTAAAGAAATGTAAAATTTGATCTCCTCGTCTACAGAAGCAGATTGTACTAAATTTTATTTTTGTATTGTCTTCTACATATCTTCAAATTTAGAATAACGGACCCAAACTAACTTCCACCAGGAGAACAAATGCATCTATTAAAAGCAGAGGAGGAGAGAATTGACTCCTGGGTAAGGCTGTTTTATTGCCAAATTTTGCATCACTTTTTCTGGATGCCTATTTCACTGGATTATAAACATAGTGAAAGCAGGAACATGCGTTTTTTTCATGACATCTTCCTCCAACTTAAAACACCAAACACCGTGGCAGGCATTCTGTGACCATTCGATAAATAGTAATTAATCATAAAATTTTAGAGCTACGAGAGTCTTTAGAGATAATCCTACCTTGTCCTCGTCTTTCAGATGAATCACTTCATCCACTCGCTCAGTCAACATATTTATCAGGCACTACAATGTGCTCACAGATAGGGCTGCACTAGAGACACAGAAAGCAACGTCACAAGTGCTCAAATGACTTGCTCGAAGTCGAGCTATTAGAGTTAGGAAGAGCATATAGGTCTTCCAGCCTCAGCGGTCTTCTTGCAGAGTCTGAGCTCACCAAGATCTTGCCCCCTGGGGCCCTTGCTCCTTCAGTTTCCTGCTGCCCCCAGGTCTGGGCAAGGCTGTTGGCTTATCCTTCGGGACTCAAAGATGCTTTGTTTGACCATCCTAGTTAAAGCCTCTGACATCCTCCTTCCCACAGGTGATGCCCAAATCAGGCCCTCTACAATTAAAACAATTGTCAAACATTCTAAAAGTTAAAAACTCAGTGAATAAAAATATCCTTGATGTTTTATTCCCTGAGAGTCCTACTCCCCTGAAAATACACTAGGAATACTGACTCCCTTTATGCCTAAATCTTCTTGCAGTGGATATTTTACCTTGTCTATTATGATTCTTCATTTACCTTTTTTAATTTGGGGGTAATGTCTTACCTTTAGGAAAGTTTCAAAAATGACACAGATAATCCCTATACACTCTTGACTCTTGATTCAGATGCGCCAAATGTTAATGTTCTAACACATTTATTTATCATTCTGTGTGCATGTACGTAAATGTGCATGCATGTGTGTGTGTGTGTGTCTGTCTGTATGTATGTCCTCCTGAACTGTTTAGGAGAAAGTTACAGAGATAAAGACTTGAATGCATTTCTTGTTTATTTTCTGCCAGGTGTTACACAGAGATATTCCATTTCTAAAAAAAAAAAAAAAAAAAACCAAGGACATGCACTTACATAACCACAGTAGTTATTAAAACCTAAAAAAGTAATATTGATACCCAGCTATTATGTAATCAATAGGTCTTGTTTAATTTTCATCAATTGTCCTAATAATGCCTTTCATAGCAAGAGAGAAAAACAACATTCGCACTACTCCAGAATGTAGTCCAGGCCCACACATCTCCTCTCACATTCCTTAATCTGAAACGACTCTTCGGTCTGTGCCTTTCAAGACCTTGACATCTGGAACACGGGCCGGTGGTACTCTTCATTTAGATTTGTCCTGTGTTTCCTCAAGATTAGATTTATGTTACGTATTTTTGATGGAACTCTCACGAACGTTCTGTTCTTCTCAGAACAGGTAGCACACAATTTCCATTGGTCCAGTTCCCGGTGATGGCTCCATAAGACTTCATTCTTTTTGGAAGCTCTAGAAGAGAATGTTTCCATGCTTTTTCTAGTGTGTACAGGACACCTGCGTTCCTGTGACCCCTCTCCATCTTCACAGGCAGCTGTGTAGCATCTTCTCTCCTCTCTAATCTCTGATTCCATCTGATCCTCCTGCCTTCATTTAATTAACTATTGTGATTACTTTGGGCCCACCCGGCTAATTTGGAGATAATCTCCCCACATCAATATCTTTAATCGCATCTGCAAAATCGCTTTTACCACGTAAAGTAACACAAAAATGTGGACATTTTTGAGTGGCCACTGTTCTGTCTAGCACAGGATATAGTCTAAGGCCAGTCTATTATCTATCATGACCCACACGAAAGAGGTCAGACTAAATCACTGGTCTTTGGTGTTATTGCCAATAATTAAAGGGAGGAATAAGTGGGTTAAAAAGTAGTTCCCATCTCCAGTGGTGAGACATTTCATTCCCCATTCATCTCTACATACAAACATATAAACTGAAAGCATTCCCGTTACTCCAGCATGAGATGTGCAGTTAAACCTGATTTGAATCATCATTATACTGGTTTAGTTAATAATGATAGGCAGTGTCACAAAGTAGTTGCAGCCTTAGTCTCCATACATGGCATAACCCAACGCTGCTCAGGCATCAGAAGCATGCGAATTCCTATTATTGAGATGGAAACGAAGTTATGCCAGATTGTATATTCGTAACTATTGACAGCATCTGACACTGCAGAATAGTTCAAGGCCAACCTTGTTCCGGGCCCCCTTTGCCCATGCTGCGACCTGGAAAGTACACCAACCGAGCCGACTTGTGTTTGCTATTAGGATAAAAAAAAAAAGATATATCACGCCCAGGAATGGTCAGGGTGGAATCTCAAATTTTCAGAATAGGTCTATGTACATCTCTACTCCTTTTGTCCTCGTCATTAACCAGGAGTTGCCAAAAAGAATGAATCCTTCTTGAGACAGCCATATTAAGTAACCAAACTGCCTTACTAAAGGATCTGCACCAAGAAAGGGCAAGGGACAGAGAGTCAGAAGTCTTCTGAGCTGATTTCTGACAATGCCGTTCCAGCACTCAACAATTCCGCAGGTGGCAGGGAGTGTGGGATGTCCGCTGAACTCTGTGACTATTAAGCCCGTCGTTGAATGTTCTTTGCAAATGATCCAGAAAGCCTAACACATAAAGCAGTTTAGTTGTAAGAGTCACAGTGGTGTGGGTAGATGTAGCTGATTGGACTGGAACGGCAACACCGAAAAAAGGTCAAAGCAGCGAGGCGACATCAGTAGCCCTAAAAGGGGGTCAAAGATTCGATGTAGTCAATCTTCCAGGAACAGAGAGGGGTAACATTCCATGGAATGTGGCTTCTTTCACCACAGAATAAACAAGGCAAATTTTTGCAGGAGTCACAAGTCTGGTATGCAGTGGAAGCTTCTGCATCCATCAGAAACACATACTCCTTTGCAATGTGCCCTGTCCGTGATAATGAATGTGTTGCTGTGTCTGATGCGATGATGAAACCAAGTGTCGATGGTGGCAATCTGGGTACTGCAGGCTTGATCAACAGCCTAACTCTAGTTGATCTGATCAGAGAACAGGCCCTTACCACAAGCATCTACACGAGTGACCCTGACTGCCTGATGGGCAGATACAAATCGTTTACCCAGTTCGTGGTCCCAAAGTGGATGTCTTTAATTGGCCAGCCTTCATCTTCCAAGCGTAGACCAACTGGCTAGGCCACTGGTAACTGTCCGAAAGTTTGTGGAAGTCCTTAAGAATATGGTCTGAGGCAAAGGTGATTTAGTCCATCCTGTTGCTGAACTGTCTCTGGGGTTGGATGGCTGCTGCCACCTAGTGGACACCGTCAGCTTTTCATTTAGCTGAGCCTAAGTGAATGAGGCCCAGAATTACAGGTGAATCTCACTGATTAGGAGCCAGCAGCTTTGCTTCAGGTACTGGAATGGGGCGATACAGTTCCTCCTAACGAGATGACTGCACTTTTCCCATGTAAAACTCAGGCTTGCATGTAAAACTTCCATGAAACTCACTGAGTTTCATGCAAAACTCAGAGGCCACTAGAGCTGCGCCCTTAAATATACCATTGCCATCTGACAGGACAGATGTGCTGGAGCCTTCTCACTTTGTTTTGTTGAGTCTATGCTGATCCATCCCCCAGGTGGGGATATCCCACCTGGCAGTCGCAGGCTTCCACTGGCAAGGCTTTCGGGTTCAGCAAGGGCTTAGCAGCAGCTCAGCAGCTGCCTTTAGAAAAAAGTGGGGACAGTGTTCAGTGGCTGCATCAGAAAGGCAGAGCTATTGTACTGAAATGGACTCTCCTAGAATCCAGCCGTCGTCACACCCGTGGGGACAGCTGAGGTTTCCCTTTTTCCGTCTGAATTTATACATCGTTTCTGCTGGACCAGGCGGGGGGCCTAGTGTGGTGGGGGATAGTATCTGTGGTAGTTGTGAACAGGAAAATGCCCTCTGACGTTTATGGTCATTCATAGTACCAGCTTATAAAACACCATTACCGATTATTCACTCGGCGGTGGAAACCGCAACGACGGTGCATTTAACGGCCCAGAAGCCCCACGCAGCCGGCCACCTCGGCGTTCCTTCCCCACAACGAACTGTGTCCAAATCCCGCAAGCTGAACTCAGGCACCAAGGGGCCCAGCCTGGATGGATGCACGTCTGTCTGCGGCAAGTCTCCGGATCGTGCTATTTCCCAGCAGGAGGGCAGGAAGTAAAGAGCGGGACAATCAGGGCGATGGTGGGATGGAGGCGAGGCAGGAAGGAAATTCTATCCTTAGCCTTTTGAACCCTCTTTCAACCCCTCGCCCTAGAGGGGTTGAGAATCCACCTAAGCATCAGTACTGTTTTCTCCCTCATATGCTCCCTGGTGTTCCGCAGGCACCAGGACCCCGGATCCCCTTTCCTCTGCTCTTGAACACACATCACTACAGTTCCACGGCGCTGTTCTGAGGGCCTTGGATGACCCCATTGCCTAGTGCCCCATCTCGTCACCGACCAAGTGGAGCTGTGGAAGAGCCAGGTAGATGAATACAGTGCTGTCTGGTATCAGGCACACTTTTCTTTCTGCTAATGGCTTAACCAGTGCTTTTAATTCATCCAAGCCAATGTTTTCTGTTCACCTAAAGCTCTATTTAAATAGCAAGGTCCTCATTGCTGACACCAATTGTTTGGTTTGGTGGCCTCCTGGCTAAATAGGCACAGATACATTGCCTCTCAGGTGCGGCCATGGAGCTTACTTAGCCATGGTCATGATAACATCTCTTCCTCTGCCCACCAAGAGGAAAGAATAAGCAAGAATCAAGTGCCATCTGGGTGGGTGGCTTGCTTAGTCCGATTTTTTGTAGCTCAGACTTGAAGCATTCATTCAACGCCTGTCCTTCACAGGCGGGACTGTGGGCAATCTTTCTTCCACCCCTCCCCCTTCCACACACATACCCCTCCTCTTCATAGCTCGGGAAGAACATTTGCTACCAGATCCCAGGAATTTTTCTCATCTCTCTGAACCTGGTTCATGGAAACTTTGTCCTTTCCTTTCTAGAAAGTCATGTCTCTGTCAGCAATCTATCCTTGTCACTAAAACTGTCAAAGCCACAATTTGGTTTTATTGTTATAAATTATTAAGTTAGCCTGTTATTGTTTCATGGATGCTTGCAGAAAACATAAGACTCCTGTAACAGAGACCACAGACTTGATTACTCACAGCACAGCAAGCGTCATAAGCATCAGCACACTTACATGGGTTCCCCGGGCCCCTAAATCCCAAGAGGGCAACAGGGAGGACCCAGATGGACACCTGCATATGCAGTGTGCTACATTATAGAAAAGAAACAGTCTCGAGAATCCACCAATGTTATCGAAAGCAGTAAGCAAGCCTGCTTTTTTGTCCCAGAGGGAGACATTATCTCATCCTTCAAAGTTGTTCACTGCAGCTACAACCCTGAGAAATAACCTGTATAAGAAGAAGACAGGGCCCTGCATTCTTCACACACCCAGTAGAAGCATAACAACCTACAGAGGAGTTTCTCCCAACAGCAACCAGCCCTCAGTAGAAGCATAACAACCTACGGAGGAGTTTCTCCCAACAGCAACCAGCCCTCTGGGAACAAAGGGATAATTTTTAAAAGTCTACACTGTATCATTTGTCAATTTCCTGGTTGAAATACTCCCACTATGGCTGACTTCAAGCTGCACAGTGCTATCACTCAAGTTGGAGTTGAGAGAAAAGGGGCTCACACACTAGCTGGACCATCTATGGATAATTCTTGTTTGAACCAATTATTACTACGATTGATGACTTTGTCTTCAAAACAGACACCTAAATTTTTTGTTATTTATATACATGATCTCACATACTATACTATATTATCTCATATCAAAATGTATTCACGAAAATTTTTCAAATGTATATTT
>NW_011888850.1:2557240-2561868 GCF_000151845.1 Pteropus vampyrus | reverse complement strand
GGGTCCCTGGACCAGCAGCATGGGCATCACCTGCCAGCTGATTAGAAATGCAAATTCTTGGGCCCCACCCCAGACCTACATAAGCAGAAAGGGGTTAACCACCCCATCTGTGTTTTAACAAGTCCTCCAGGTGGTTCTGATGTACATGAAAGTTTTAGAACCACTGTCAGATGAAATCACTTGACACTTGTTTGGCCCTCAAATGTCTGCTTTTCACTTATGCATCCAGATTTATTAGCCACCAAAACTGACCCCAACTAAGCTGCAGAATTATTCATCCTCACCTCACTTGGCAGATGGGAACAAGGGGTGGGAGGCTTGGGAACAGATTCTGCTCTAAAACCCCTGTAAATGCTTGTTTGGACTGCTCCTCTTTCCCACACAATTACCACAACATTTGACTAAATATTCCATGTTTGTATTTTTCTTTTTCCTACATCTTTTTATTTGTCAAAGAGTTGTTTCAACAGACCATTTTATGCATATGTGAGTGGCTAGGCATTTTACATCTGATTATATATTATCTCATTTAAACCAAACCCGTGCGTTATCTTTTTTCTTTAAACATTTTATTTAAATACTTCTAACAATACGATTTTGTAACATTTGGGGTCCATCATTTTTTTTCCCCAGTGTGATCAAATGATAGTAAAGACACTTTGTGGGAAAATAAGACTTAATAACTAGTTTTTTGGGAAACTGTTTAGAATGCCTCAGTTCCACTGAATGAGTGATACCAGCTGGAAAAACAAGGTTAATTTTGCGGCTGGTTCAAAGAAAACGGAGGCAACCTGTAAGCAGTGGTTTATCCGCACTTAGCAGGAGGGTCTTAGTTCGCACTTAATTGAAAAGGCAAGTCGCTGTTGAATTTTGAAAATCCTGGAAGAGTTTTTTTTTAAGTAACTTAATGTAGCATTTTATGGTTGCTTTGTAGTTTAGGATTTGCGATGGATATCGAGGGATGCATGTGCCTTCTGATTCCTTAGATTTAATCAGACGTCTCGCTTGCTTGCGTAATGGTTTATGGTACCTTTGATGATTTGCAGCCAACCTAGCACTTTTAATAATTTACTGTAAAAGCATTTAATTTTTAATGGACAAAAATGGGTTAGAGGTAACTTTTGCATTGTTAAGTGCTCTCCCAAAGACTGGGAAAAAGGAACAGTACATTTAAATTCCAAACGTTATTGAAAAGCATGCGTCTTTTATTACCAAAATCAAATGCATAATTGAAGAACATACCTAACCCAAATTATTGCTCGTGCTTTATTTAATCAGAAGATAATATTGCTTTCACAAGGCTATCATGAGAACATTTTTTTCAAATTCTCATTTTTTTTTCTTATCTTCCACGCTGTTTTCAATATGCTATCCCACTAGATAAAGCATACCTACCACAGGGTGAGAATATATTTCAATTTATTACATCTCACTAATGAAGAAAAGTTCAACAAAAGAATGGTTTGTAATGTCTGGTACATAAAAGAAATATCATCTTATATTCATTTTCCTTAAAAGTTTTTCTAAGATCTCCATATAATGTGCATACCTAGGAATGATTTCACAACTAGTCTTAAAAATATCAGAATTTCCATGTGGAAAGAAAAATGGGAAGATGCCAGGATAAATATTTTTTAAGACTTGATGGAGGACAAAACATATCTTGCCTTCAGGGGCACATAAAACAAAAAATGTTGCAATCGCCGAGTAATCCCCTTCTCAGATATGCCATATGTAAAAGTAAGAATGGCTTCACAGGACCGCTTTCTGGGAAATCAACTAAGAGCTTACAGCCCTGGAAACTCATTCTGTTCTTCCAACATTCCACAGCTGAATGTCCCCCAGCTTACCCTGAAATGGGCTATGGGGAGAACTCCGATGGTCAGGGGTCCAAGTTTGAGCTCTGTTTCTAAAGCACCTTTGGAATTCAGACATCAGAGCAGCTGCACCACAATGTGGAACTCATTCTCTTTATTTTGGCCTTCAAATAGTCTTGAATCTAAACCCTGCTACAGAGATCAGTTCTCAGGAACCTTTGGTACTTAGCCAAGGAGACTGTGTCTGTCAAAATAACCTCAGCTAAAGAGGAAAGTTTGAGGATCCAGTTACCGTTTCCACACTTGGTTCCCTGGGATGAACCTGCATGTGTGAGACTTACCTGGTTAACAGACTCTATGTACTGCCCACCATCTTCTGACTTCCTGGCAAGTGTTATATATAAAACAGCTCCTTTCTCTTAGCCAGATTCTCATCTCTACCCAAGCTAATGAACAGAAATTTCGAGGTCTAATCAATTATCCCCAAATCTAAGGAAATCAAGAATTGCTTCTGAGCCAACAAGTTCAGGGACACCTGATTTGGGCGACTTTCACTAATCACGTACACACGACTCTTTCTTTTCTCTAGCTCTCTCAAATTCTTCATCACATCACCAGCGCTGACTTTTAGAATCCTTAGAGATCAATCCACAAACTTTTCACATGAAGAAATTGTAAGCTAAGTAATTGCCCAAAGTTACACAGAGTCTGAGAATTAATCTTTTCTAAATTGAGTGCTTTCTAAATAGAGTACTTTTAGAAATCCACTGTCTAAATCGAGTGCTTTTCCCATTACATCGTATGGTCTCACTCTCCTCTTCCTCTCTTCCTTTCCTTTCTCCCCTCCCCTCCTCATCAACTACTATCATCCTTTTTGCTTTTTTTTCAGACCTTCCCAAGGTGCCAGGGGTACCTATGAGTGGCACTTAGCTGCAGTAGTAGCCTTCACTGCTAAAAAAAAAAGTTAAGGGATGGAGTAGGGGCCAATAAGGGGTGTTCCTGACCCCAGTCTAACAGTCTTTCTGGCTTAATTCCTTTTTTCCTCCTCTTCTTCCAATCAAGTGTGCTGCCTGTTTTTCACATTCTGACAACACTGAAGAATGAGCTGACTTAACCCTAGCTAATTTGCCCGGCTAGTCTCTGTGACAGAAACATAATTAAGTTTCTTGGGTGTATTAATTCCTCTTGATGTCCTTCCCAAGTTGGGGCTTTGTGAATTATCTTCAAAAGAGAATAGGAGAAAAGAGTCAATATTTTCCTAATGCCCTCATATGGTAACGAATGGCTACTACATTTACTATGGTGATCGCAGCATAAGGAATATAAATGTCAAATCACTATGTTATACACCTGAAACTAATATAATATTGTATGTCGACTAAAATTTAATTTTTAAAAATAGAGAAAGAATAGGGAAATATAGAAAAGAATGTTATAAATGTAGCCTTCTAGCCTCCATCCTGGTCTGGGTCCTTACATGTCCCCAACATTTATGCCAACCACATACATGGAGTGATATACCAGCATGTTCACACTGGGCATAGAACAGGAGTGGGGTACAGATAGAGAGGGAGATTATTATTTTTATTTTAGTACATATTTTTAAAGAGTTTTGAAAGGGAAAAAAAAGAGAAGTAGGTAAGAAGGGAGGGAGGAAGAGAGGAGGGAGAAGGAAGTAAAGGGAAGAAGACATACCTAAACCACAATGAAATTTGTAAGCCTAAAATCTAGCGTATATCAGAAATAAATTTTTTAAGTATTAAAAATAAAAAGGCTATAAGCATAATATAGTTAAATCTGTAATACTTTAAATTGATAATGCTAGGTTTTTAAAAAGTCTATAAATTCTATTTTTTCCCAGTAGCAGTTTAAAAAAAAAGGAAAATTTTAAGTTATGGACTGATTGTGAGTATAGATTTTTTAAAATGTCTCTGTCATGACTGGGTGCTAGAATTTCTCATCTATACCTCTCATGTCTGTACAAAGGAGAAAACAGACTGAACAGTCAATCTTTTATTTTTGGCAGACTAAATGATTAACCATTTCACATCAGAGTCAATCTCAATCCAATCATCTGTATGGAAATTAGTCACTATAATGGAAAAAGTGCTTAACTCAAAAGGGTTCATTCATTAATCACATATCAACACACCAGAAAGATAATCTTTCTGCTTAAGTTCCCAGGCTCTACTTATTCATTCATTCCTTCAGAAGATATTTGTTGAACTCTTACAATGAGCCAGGCCTCCTGTAGGACACTAAGAATAAAAACACACTCCTTAAAATAAAGGAGATTGTAGATTAGAAGGAGGAAGATGAAAAATAAATAAATAAACTCATGATCTAAACATTAACATAACCTTGACCCCACACACACACACACAAATGCTATAGGGGTAGTGGGCAAAAGGGGATAATTGCATATCTATTCGAGCACAAGTGAAAACATCTTTACAGAGGAAGCTGACACCTGAGCCAAGAGTTAAGGGATGAATGGGGGTTCATCACAAAGTTTCCAGTAAAAATCAAAGCCTGAAAATAGAAGAGGCCAAGTTCATAAAGGCCTCCATTAGGCTGATGTTTATACAACTTACTTAAAAAAAAAAAAAGAAAAAAGGAAAAGAGAAAAAGAAAAGAAAGAAAAGGATCCCACAGTCAAAAGGAAATTTAGGAAATGCTGGATTCTACAACATTAGTTTCCTTTACAGCAGGACTTCTTAGGCTCTTTACACCCTCAAAATTTACGCCAACCGAATACTTGAGATGACATACCTGTGTCAACACTGGTTACTCTGTGGGCATAGAACTGGA
>NW_011888850.1:2533300-2555783 GCF_000151845.1 Pteropus vampyrus | reverse complement strand
GCTGCCCAGGCTCTCGGGTGTGACAAAAATCTGGATCTCCTTGACCCTAATTACGAGATGCTCCAAATTCAATTACTTTTGAAATGGGGGGTGAGAGGAAAGAATAACAGGCCAAGACTTATTCACGAGGCCTGGTTCTGTCTCCGTGCCAGAAAGGAAACCTAGCAGATCAAAGCTCATCTTCTACCAGCCTTCTTTCGAATTACGCTCTCCTCCCGCCCAGCCTGCACCCCACTTCCTCTTCCTCCTACCCCACAATCAAATCTAGACGATAGTAAGAATAAAAGCAAGAGTAGTGGCAGCAACCAGTAACTGACATTTTGGGGGAACTTTCTGGGCTAATGACTCAGTCAGCCCTGCTGAGTATTTGCTCAATTTTTTCTCTACATAGGCTGTTCAGAAACTGACTTGGACCACTGAACAGAAAGCACCGAGCGGGCTACCCTTCACCCCATGGCTTTAATTTGTCCCAGAATGTGGCCAACCCACATCACTCTCCCCCACACCAACTGTTATCACAATTGACACCTCACAGAAGGCTTCCCGGAGTGGGAGTGGGGCGTGTGTCGTCTGCTCAGGCTCTACCCCAGGGGAAAGGGTCGGCATAACCCAGAGCACCCTGAACTTCCTTTGCTGGTGTGTAGTTAGCGGTGGGGGAGCGGAGGGGAGGCGGTGGTGCAACCACACGGCCCGGCCTCTCCGGTGGGGAGCGCCTACTGGCAGCAATGGAGGGGAAAAATTTCCTGGCAGATTTTTCATTTAAAAAACTTTATAAATTTTTAAATCTCACTCTTGCAGAATGAGCTATAAATGGGTCAAATGATACAGAATAGTAAAATGAATGTGATATGAATTCTTTATAATTATGGAAATGGCAGCTTCCTTATTGGTTACGTGAGTCGCGTAATATGTAACTCCTTGTCTTGAGTTATTAATAATGGATACGCAGTTATCAAATTGTTTTAATGAACACTTCTAAAATACTTTCCGTCACTGAAAGCAAATATTTTATTGTAGACAGATACACTTGTGGACTGGACTAGGATGAACCATTATTACTACTTCTAATTTAGTGTAAATACTGTCAAAAAAAATTGACAGAGAACGATGAAGCTAATTACCAAAAGAATATATGCTTATATTTGGAATTATACACACGAGTCTTATTTTTACTCTCTCCAAAATAAATACTCCTTACTGATCTCTACACAGTTTATTACGTAGGGAAATGAAATTTTGGAGTGTTTCCAAAATAAGATTATCCAAGTGTCAGGCACAGAATGGCAAACCTGCCAACTTAATAGAAAAATAAACTTTCTTGCTCAAAAAGCAATGAACCATTCTACTCCAGGTCACGGAACTGACCCTATCTTAATAAGCTCAGTGGGAAGAAATGAGGCAAGGCAGTATCACCAAAGCAAGAAAAAGGGCTTGAAACATTTCGGAAAAAGGCCCAAGTTAAAAAGAGTTTAGGATCATTTGGGGACCAAACCACCTGGTCTTAAAATTCTCAGGACAGCGCTTCATATCTGGTACTAAGCATAATGCTGGAAACAGGAGCACCTCCAAATGCCAAAGAGAAACCCCTGAGCCAGGGCTCTCACCTGTCAGGGGAGAAAGGGAATCTTATAAGCTCCCAAAGTTGGCACTGCTTTTGATGGATATTTGGAGAAATACCTGGGAATTGTGCCCTCAGCTGCCCCTGGGGAAGGAAGATCTAGAATTTGTTTTGTTTGGTTTGGTTTTTACCATCAAAGCCCCACATGAGCCACAAAAATATCGCACGAGAACACCTGCTTGCAAAAACAAAGACTCACATGGCACAGATGAAAGCATTGTCTACTGGTATCGCCAGGCTAGGATGGAGACCTCGTCAGCATCTTTAGAGAAAAACAGAAATGCCCACTCTGACACAGAATGGTTAAGTCATCCTCTGACTCAAAACTTAGTTTTTCACCAGCTTAGGAAGTAATTTTCCTCTGCACAGGGACATGGATTCAGGGAGAAAAAGAATCCAATTCTCCCTTACGTCTATCTATCCAGCTGTATTCGACGCCTTCATACTGTCTTCCCAGTAGAACCACCCACCCCAACTTTCACAGGTTTGCAATAGCATCTTCTCTGTTAGTGCAATGTGACCCACCCCTGGCCACAGATGATTGGTTCAGGACAGGGCACCTTATCTAGACTGGGCCAATCAAAAACTTTCCTTGGTATTTTGACTATGTAACTGAGATAAGGCGGTTTCTTGGAGGAAGAGTGGCTGAAATTGAAGATATGTAAACTCAGAAGGTATGAACAAATGGGTAGAGAAGTGGGGAAATCAATAAGGCAGTAGGAGGGATTAATGAAACTGATACACTGAGAGAAGAAATCAGAATCCAGGAAAAAGTCCTGTTGGTGATTTAAGTCCTTGGCTCCAAGATGTTCTGTCGGCCCCAATCCCGTCCATAAGACATCCCCGTACCCTCATAACCAATTCCCCATTTTGCTTAAACACGTTAGAAATTTCAGTAACATGTAACCAAGGAGCTCTGAGTAATATATCAGGTAAAGGAGAACCTAGCTTTGCAGCTGTGCCTTATCTGGAAGCCTCGACTACAAAATATTTACAAGGAAACTGCTCAAGAGACAGGAAGGTCCAAAGTGAGCCCACAGTAATGTCTCTCCTATTCCATATCTCATCATGCCCTACTCAGCCCAGAATTCTGAGTCTCCTTCTCCCTGGATAATGTTATCCAAGTTAGATCAGGTTAAGATACACATTAAGGGAAGTTCTGAAGTGGTAAATTTAAATAAACAGATCAGCCTAAAGAATGTGGAAACATAGAAGGCTATTCCACTGCTCTTGACCTAGAGGTTGGGGGTGGGGCATGGACAGAGGTGGTATTTACTGGATGATCTACATCAGTCTCCTAGTGGAATGCTTCTAGATCGCGGATCACTGGCCACTCCTATCAGTGAATCAGGGAGGGCTCTACAGGGCCCATTAGCCAAAGCCCACCTTTATAAAACAGCTCTGGGTCATTCAAGCCTGTGTTTATAATAGGCTATTGTCCCTAGCGATTGTATGCCTGCTTGTGCCTCTAAATATGTTTTAAATTCTTTACCAGCTTTGTCTATCTTCTTTATTACAGGTTCTCAAAGGAGAAATATCTGATTTCTTAAACTCACTGGGTACAAAACCCAATACAGAATTAAATCCATTAGGTACTTAATAGGATTACATTAGCATTTATTTAGATCATTTAGCCTCAGTAAGTACAGAATTTTCTGTCCAGATCTCACCTTTTAGAATCAGGAGATTACCAGAAAATAGTCTCCTTTAATTAAATTTATACTCAAAGTTACTGTAGATTTAAAAGCGTGTTTTTGAGTGCTCCTCCAAAGATAACCATTGGAGGGTTTTTCTATTTGCTGTCTTGGAATTGAGCAAGTTTAAGCAGCAGAACTGCCATGCCGTAATTCCTAGCTATGGCATGGGTACGTCCCTTTGAGGGTCCTACAGAACCAATGTTGAAGGGAATGAGGGAGTCCAGCCACTGGGACCCAAGTGACACAGAGGCCTCTGATATGAGGCACCCATGTGAGCTCAAACCTCAAGCAGAGCAGAGGGGCAGGCGGTGTGGCCAAAGGCAAAGAACTAGTCACAGGAAGAATGAAGTCAAAGTCCCAGTATGTTAATGCAGAAGTGGTCAGGGCCAGGCCGGCTTCTGCTCGGAATCACTGCATCAGCATGGCTGCTGTGAACCTCTGCGGAAGCTCTCACCGATAGCACTCAGGGGCATAGGGGCCACAAGACCCCCAGTCAAAAAGAAAAAAACCCCACTCATATGCATATTTCAATTAGGCCCTTTATCGTCTCTTCATCAGAGGTGAAAGAGCATCTAGGGAGAGTTCACATTAGCGATGATGCTCATTTTTATTAGCCACCCATCTGCCCTGGTTTCTGTTTGAGATGAGAAAACAGCTGTTCTGGTAAACACCCTCCAAAACTCACATCACTATAGATTTAAGCAACAGATTTCCACCCCAGCGAAGGTGTGGCCAGCCTAGAGGAAAAAGCCTAAGGATTAGACTACATCATTCCTAAGATATTGAAAGTCTCAAATTTTCTTTTTATTAAAGCAAAGTATTATCTGAAGAGCACATTCCACATTTTAGAGCAGAATCCTCCAAAACAAAGATTAAACAAAACAAAAAAATAAAAATAAAAAATAAACAAGATATTGAAAATGCACACGCTTTGTAAGAAACTAAATTATTCTGCTCAGGTTGAAATAACAAGATGGCTGCTTACTTATTTCAAAAATATCAAAAGCAAGACTGGCCCAAGAAAGAGAAAAAAATCTGAGTAAAGGTCTTGGCTCCCATTACCTGTGCTTGTACAAAACTATGTGCTGTTTTAACCAAATGTATGGTCTTTGTTCCTCACATAGAGAATTCTGAGTATTCTTGACACTTTGGCAAGAAGTAACACAACCCCGTGCCAGGCCTATAAAAATCACACATTTTTCCTACAAGGAAAAAAAGTCAATAAAAATAAAACATTAAAAAGCTCGAATTAGAAAGCTGTGCTGTAGACAGTCTGCTTCCTAATCAGCTTTGCATGGTGCTTTAAAAATTTCTTTAAACATTACTACTTTATATTGTTTGAAAGATCTAATACTGATACTAAAAGTTTATTCAATATGTTCTTCTAAAATATGCCCTTTAGGCATAAGAACCTTTCCATTTAATTGACTTTCTAGAATAAATCATATGAATTAATTTTTATAAATATTTAATGTTTATTCTTATATCATACAAATTGATTCCTTAAGTTACTTCAACTGGAATTGAATTTCAACCACTTTAACTACATGGAGGAATAATCTCTGTCTCACGTTCACATCGGCACCTTTCAAGGCCCTGGTGTTGTAATCTGTCATCATAAAAAGCAGAGAAGTAAATACAACCCTGCTATAAAAATATGACAAGCTCATTATCACAAGCCACTCATAAATCTCGAAACAAAGGCACTACTACACATTTTAAAAATAGTGATTTTATACAATTTGCATAGGATGATTTTATTTGAAACCAAGGCAGGTGCTTATTTCTCTTTGCACACATAATCCTGAAATGAATTATACAGTCATTCCGCCACCCACCTCTAAAGAGGGCCTGAAAGTAGTTAACGAATGGCTGCAAAATACCTCGCAAACATGAAATGCAAAATAAGACTATACTGCCCATAAATTCGTCTGCATAGCACGATTGGATTATGCTTAGATGGAAAGGAAGAAATGAACAGTGTAAATAGGCAAATGCCCTGGAAGTAAATGGCCAGGTTGAGAAGAAGGGTTCTTTAATGAGGTTCCTCTGGATATTAAAATTCACCACCTCTTTGGTAGGTTTCACCATGGCCTCAGGGGGCATGGATAAATGTGTGGAGTGAGCTGGCCCTTCTACACAAAGATTGAAATAAAAACTTGCAGCCCCACTGCACAAAAGCAACCTCTTATTTTAAATATTTTACTAGAGGTACAGATAAACCAGAGCCTTAAAAAGTCCTAAACACAACTCAAATCAGCTCAATTCCTGACTGGTGGAAATGATTTGTTCTCTGGCTCTAACTGCCTGCTAGAAGTTAGGGAGCATCTAGTAGGCATGGAAAATAAGCAGTCAGAGAGGCCTTTACTGTTATTAGCCAGAAGAGCCAGTAGCACCATGAAGACTGCCTGGTGGGAGACGTTGAAATATCGAGAAGCCCTCCTTGGGGCTGTGTAGTCCCTTTTCACACTCTTCCTGGTGTCTGGGCCCATCAACCTGGCAAGGTCCATCAGACCACACTGAATTTAACAAGCTGTAGCACTGTAATAAAACAAACCTACACTCACATTCGGCCTAGTCGTGCCTGACTGTCTGTGTCGGAGCCTCCGTCCCAGAAAGCTTTAGATGTGAATCCTCAAGAGGAGAATGTTAAGATGTTATGATTTCAGGATAAGCTGATAAAGTTAAGTTCTAATAATGTGTAAGTCACGTTAAAAAGAAAACTCTGGTCAACAGCCAAAACTGGGGAAAATAATTAACAAGCAACTTGTTTTAATTCGTATTTCTGGTGCTAATGAAAAACTTGTTCTTTCATTTAGAAATAACATTGCCTGAGTGTCCATGACCATGGAATGCCACTATGATGTGCACAAGCAAGGTCCTGCCCCCATATAGTGTCCAGAGCAACAGAGGGGGGACAAGGAATCGGACAAGTGACAGTGGACAGAGCCATGATTAGGAAAGAGCAAAGAGCCACTTATTGGGGCCAGAAGTCAGGAGAGACTTCTTGAAACAAGTGATGCCTCAGCTGAGACCCAAACAATGAAACGGTGTGAGGAGGAGAAGGGAGTGGACAAATATCCCATGCACAGGACAATCATGGGCAGAGGCCCAGAGGCAAGAGAAAGCACATCCAACCGGAAGAACAGCAAGAAGTTTGTCATAAAACAGAGAGCTGGTAGGGAGTGGAGAGACAGAATCCTGGAGAAATAAGAAGAGCACAAGTAATGAAGAGCTGGCTCTCTAAGTGATTCTGAAACAAATGGGAGATCACTGAAAGGTGTTGAGGAAGAAATCATAAATACGTTGTATTTTATTTTTAAAATGTTCTGATCACCCTGTGGAGGAAGAATTGTAGAAAACCAAGAAAAAGGTCTAGGCAAGATAAAATGGTGAACCGAGCAATGGCAATGCGGGTAGAGAGACATGAACAGATGTTAAGAGCTATTTAGAAGTTAGAAGAGACCGGACTTGTTTGCAGACTAGCAGAGTGAGTAAGTGTTCAGAAGACTTGGGTTCGAATCCTGACTCTGCCACTTACGGGGAAAGTGACTTCATCCTTCTGCACCTCAGTTTCCCTTTCTGTAGAGTAAGAACAATAATAATAGTACCTACTCATGGGATTATTATGAAAGATAAACAAGTTAATTCATGAAGTACTTAGAACAGTTCCTGGCATAGGATAAGTGCTCAAAAAAACATTGGCTATTGAGCGTAACAACTCGAAACTAGAAACGATTGTTTGTTAACTGTAGAATGGGATGTGGGAGGAAAGGGGAGGAAGCAGTCAAGGATCTTACAAAGGATTTCGCTTGGACAAATGGGTTGATGACAGTAACTGTGCCAGCTACCTATTTATTGCCTCTTAGCTCCAAATCCACGCTTCATTTCATGCTCTGAAATGATGAAGGCCCCGGTACGTATTTCTCCTTTGCAGCTGGCATTTGGCCGTTTCAATAAAAGGCACCTGAGGGGTAGTGCAGCGGAAGGGACTTCTCTTTCTGGATCAGATGTGCTTCCATTTGCTTTTTCTTGCTGCCAGTGGTGCATGTAGGGAACATCAAGTAGCACTCACCGCCCATCAAGTTTCAGTGGCAGATTCCCATTGAGTCTGAGATACTCCAGAAGTCGCCTGCCCGGATTGGCGCACCTGCACCCTCGAAAGGTGTCTCCCTACTTGTAATTGTGGACAGGCTCTGGCCTGGTGTAACCCAGCAAACCTCCCTGCCATCCACACCTTCTCCAATACGATCTGAATTCCAGTCAATTTGTCCTTTCCTTGGATACTCTCCCGTGGCCTTAGTGTATTTTTACCCTTTTATAGTTAGTCCCTGGTATAGTTAATAATTCTTTATGTTAACCATCTCCTGTTCAAATTACTCTGTTTTCTGTCTCCCACTTGGACCCTGACTGATAGATACAGTACTCTTCATTGAAATGGGAAGCACAGGAGGAGAGACAGGTATTGAAAAGATAAATCCCACTTTGGACTCGAGGTGCTTGTGGGACATACATACAGTGCTGTCTGGTAGGAAGCTGATAGTCTTGGGGGTCTAGAGCTCAGGAGACATGTCCAAGCTGGAGAGAGAGGCTTAGAAATGAGTAGGCTTAAGGTCTCCAAAATCTTAGTAAACGAAGCATGTATGTAAATGCCACATGTCAGGGAGACAGAGATCTTTTTTAATATTCGTATGCTCATTCGTCGCATCAAGAATCCTTAAATGTGCTATATATATGGCAGCACATTTCATCAAAAGACATGATAATTTTGTATTGTGTATGTTAGGTAATGTCATTTTTTAATCGATCAACATTTTCAAAGCTAACTACAAATATGATTCTAAAGAGCCAAGTCTTTCTAATAATAAGATAACTAGTTACACACCCAACTTGGAAGCTTAAACCTGGTGGAGGCAGGGGAGTAATCAGCCACATCAGCTACTCTGGACCTGCAAACAGGAAAACTCTAACTGATGTGCCAAAACCCTAAGAAGCAGCACTGAAAACTGGTGAACTGCTAAAGTTTGAAACAGCTAGATACAAACATATTTTGAAACACACCCAGGGCCAATCCCTTCAACTTTCCCTGAGTACTAACTCAACCAACATAACTTACTCCTTGCGTCTCCCATTTCTCAAAAGTTTGGATCCACTGACCACAAAAAAAAAGGAAGTTCCGTCAGCAGTTTGCAAAGAAACAACTTAGAAGAGAAATGTATTAAATCCTCAGGGAAATTAAATCCAAATACTCCAATAACTGCATTACAAAATTAACATTAGACTAAGAATTGAATTAATTGCCTCCTACTGTGCAGCTCCTTAGCTACCACAGGACCAAAACAAATGAGGCCAGTGATGTCAACTGCCTTCAGAGAGGCAGAGGGTACCCAGGACTTTATCCACTGTTGTTTTCAACTTTCTGATTTATTCTGGAGATCTATAACACAGACAAAGGTCTTCACTTCTGGCCATCTCAGACCTCAGATTATGGTAGGCTGGTGAGACAGGATAGAGGTGGTACAATTCTTGACACAAAAGGTGCAATTTTATGACTCCCTCTTTTGTGACTTCACCGCTAAGTACCTGTGAATAAAAGTAGCTAGAGTGTTGGAAATCAATCAATGTAAGGTGTTTTTCTCCTGCGAGGGTTGAATGGACAGGTGGGAACTAATAATGATTTCTCTGGCACCTAGGCAGTCTAGTGATAAGGCAGGTCTTTGAGAATATGTCACCTGCACCAAAAGAGACTCGCTCTGGCATTTCAGTAAATAAGCATCTATTTCTGTAAATTCTTTCCTTATGCCATGATGTCAGTATGCTTGTAGCAATGTGAGATTACCTAACTAATTTGGACCAGGGGAGCCACAAAATCAGCATGTGTGTGACTCACCAAACCTTTGCTAAGGTTCTTAAGGGCTTTGAAGAAGAAGGGAGGGGGCCGCATCTCATAGAAATAAAATCCCGGTGATTTATACAGTTTTGCCAAATAAGGCCCACAGGGCAAAAACAAAAGGCTTTGAACTGCCTACAGCTTCTCCTGAGACAGCCAGTTTGTCAAAATGCCTATCGCACCATCTTACGCACAGCCTTCACATTGCAGCTGACATTTTCTCTGGAAGCTTTTTAATAGCTGAACAGCATTTTACAAAAAGTTAATTAATAGCATTTTATTTGGATATTGTGTGACTTAGAACTCTTTTCACAGTCTTAATTTTGTTTGACATTTTGAAAACGCTATGCCTAACTCTTTTGTGCGGATAAAAAATAATTTTTTTTTAACATGGCTAGCATGTATTGAATACTATTTTTTTCTTCCCTCAAGAATTGACGCAAACACCAAAATATTTTTTTTGTTTGTTTGAGCTCAGAGAAATTAAGCATTCTGTTTGTTTGGAATCTTAATTACTATGGTCCCAAATTTACCTAATTAGAAGCTCCTTTTTAATGAGGAAAATTATTTTCAAAGTTAATGAATTTGTAAGCAAAAATGTTGCTGTCTCTTCCTAGAATGCATTATTCACGTTCCTCACATACATATTTTAGTTAAACACCCTAATTAACATTAGCACTTAAAAATGTGGGATTGATTTCACTGTTAAAGCAAACTTTCCTTTGTTTTTAGACAGTATAAAAAGACCACAGTTTCCTTTCTTGTAGACATCAGACTGTGCATATAAACTTAATTCTAGATTTTGGACAAAATGGAAGTCATTTCATCAAAACGATTCCTTTTATTGACTTTAGTCACTTCAAGCTTGTTAACACCCATCTTCTGTGCAGATGAATTAATGATGTCCAAACTTCACAGAAAAGAAAACTATGACAAATATTCTGAGGTAAGATTTTTTAAACTCTATCTAACGTGATAGGCATTAACTATATGGCTGTCCAAGTCTAATGCTTTTGTAGAGTAAGGAAGAGTCAGTTTGCGCTTTGTTTTTTGTCAAACTTCGGTCTTCCTATGACAGTATATTGACATAACTTATATTTTTTACCACAATAGCAAACAACCTGGCCTCTTTAATGACAAGTACAGCGTATGATGCTTAGCAAGCACAAGGTGCTTTAATAATTTTCAACTGACTCAGAAGTACGCACTTGTTACAAATAGTTGCAAAAATAATGTCTGGATACATTTCAGCTGGACATCTGAACTGTCTTCAGCTACAAACAAAAAAAACTATGACATTCATATTTTCTACTTAATAATTATGAGCTAGTAAATTTGTGGTAAATCTGTATGTATCTAGCTAAAAGATTTATCCCCAGATGGTGGAATTGCAAGTTATTTTTATTTTCTTCTTTATGCTTTTAGATATTTTCCAAATGTGCTGAAATGAGTATATATTACTTTTATATTTTGACTTGAGAGAAGCCTCCACTGCCTCTTTTCACAATCAGAGAACAATCTTTTAAATTTTTTAGATGGACAACCTTCACAGTTAAACTAAATCTAATTATATAGCTGCTGTATTTTAAATAGTTTATTTAAATTTAGTACATTAATAGTACAGTAACCCACAAACTAATTGGTGCTTTACCAAAAGTAAAGTATATTTATATATTACTAAAAATACGGTTTCTTGAGAAATACTTTTACACTGGAACTCTGAATATGAGTTGGATAAAAAGAAATTCAGAGGAGCCTCCTCCAACTGTACCCCAAAACCCGGCTAGCATCTCTGTTTTCATGTATCCACCACTTTGGTCTCTAAGGAGGGGAAAACAAGAAACATGAAGAGGCAATGGAGGTTTCTCTAAAATCAAAATATAAAAATACGTGAAATACTCCTTAAACATGAATCAAAAACTGAAAGACAATCACTGTAGTAAAATAAACTTTTGCTTCATTTCAATATCTCATTATGTTCCTGTGGCTTGAACACCCTACTGTATTCACTATAGATTTTTATTAATATTAGTAGTTCTCTTATAATAGTCCAGGGACAGAGAAAGTAGATTGCTTTAAGAAGCTTAATGCAAATTATTTATTAAAATAGTCTGCATATGAAAACACAAACTTTGCTTATGGCTTTAACAATTCTATGGATTAAAGTCTTGATTTAAGTTAATTTGGGGTTCAAATCTATTGCTTTTAACAATAATGAATAATTTTAACGGTCATTTCTAATGATAGCCTAGAGGAGACCTTAAAGGGGAAAAGAAAAGAAGTCTCAATTTTGAAGAATTAAAAGATTGGGGTCCAAAAAATGTCCTTAAGACGAATACACCTGCAGTCAACAAAATGCCACACTCAGCAGCCAACCTGCCACTGAGATTTGGGAGGACCATGGAAAAAGAAAGCACCAGAGGGATGGCCGACCCGCCTCTGAGATTCAGAGGAAACATGGAGGAAAGCATCTCGAGACGTGTTCCTAATCTGCCCCAAAGGTTTGGGAGAACAACAGCCAAAAGTGTCACCAAGACACTGGGTGATATGCTCCAACAATCCATGCATCCACCATCTGTCAATAAGTTACTTTACTCCGTGACCTATCAGCTCCAAGAAAGCCAGAATCCTGATCAAAAACATCCAAGGTAAATACCTGAAAACCAGTTAAAATGCATGCGTAGTTACGTACTGCTGGTCCAGAAACTTTAAAAAGGGTTCTATCTTTTCAAAAGCAGTTTCTAAGAAAGTTAAATTTCTTAGGAAAAAGGCAAAGACACAGGGAAATAAACACCTGTTAAACTAAGAACTATAGAAGGTCAGATATAAACATGACTATAGGTATAAAGTAATGAGATGACATCTCAGCACTCATCAGCCACTCATCAGCCACACACTAAGTGGGAATATTTGACGACAGGATTGGGACCCTAAGCCTATGACATATTGCCTAGCACTTGATCTCTCTAACAGTAAAGGTCCCATATGAGGGATTGTCTGCAAGTATAAAGGACACCATCTCAGTAATCCAGGTCTCAGATTCGGGTTTTCTTCCTCAACTTTAAAGCATTTTTTTTTCTTTTTTCTGGATTTCATGTTATAAATAATTCCTGTTATTATTATCGGTCTTTGTACTAGTTAGTAAATATGGAATATCTACTGTGTACAAATTGGAGCGCAAGGTACTATAAAAGTCTCAAGAATTAATAAGCTACCGCATATTATTTTCTAGTAGAGAGTATATGTGAAAAAAAAAAAAACTTTTTTAAATTTAAAAAAGTTTAAAGATCTGAAGGAAGTCAGGTGACACATGATGACACCTTATCAGTAAGACCTTTTCAGAACACTATTTATTTTTAACCATGGTACTTATCACCACCTGCCATATTATATATCGAGGGTCTATCCCCCTTACTAGAAATTTGGTTCTATAAATCCCACAATATTCATTCCATATCCTCCATGCCTAGAACTGTGTCTGGCACATAGTAAGCCTTTAATATTTGACAGAATGAATGAAATGATATGAGAGGCACTAATAAGTTCCTACCAAAGGTTAAAGAGAAAAGGATGTTTCTTCATATGGGATTTTTTGTGAGTTGGACTTTGAAAGGTGGCTCTGTTTTGATCATTCAAAATCTGATGGGAAGAGAGATGGTACTTTCAGACAGAGAGGAGTATGAGCAGAGGTATCAAAGCAAGGAGGTCCGGGAACCACTGGGGTTCAGTTTGTCAAGAACACAAAGGAGAGGAAAGAAAGCGAGAAGGACGGAGTAAGAGCAGAGGACGCGGACACTCAGGGCCAGGTAAAGCGTTGGGGACGTTATTCATCGGGAACAGGAGAACCACTGATGTTTCTGCTGAGGTCCTCAGGCGTATACAGGGGTAGGAACTGTCAACTAATCAGGGGTTGGGAGTGGGGCAGTGATGAGGGAGAGAGACGAGTCAACGGTACATTTGTGAGTCTGAGTGCCCATTACAAATTCAGGACCCCATCAGTATCTCACTCATTCCAAGTGTAACACAATTCAACTTAAGTATAATTAGGCAATTAAAACCATGGCTTGTAATTTTATACGACCTTACATGCTATTGTTCTGATGCAGGATAACATCTTGTACTACTTAACGTTTTAGGAGACTGGGATTCAAGAAAATAGATGATACAGCATTAAACCAAGAAAAATAAAAGATCTGGAGCTTGTCCCTAAAGACAAGATGAAGCCGTGACCTGTAATCTGAAAACAACTCTACAGTGAAGACAGCAGTGAAGGAAGAGTCACTACACTCTTCTCATGGGCCATCACTGGCAACAATTTTTCTTATCAGTACAGCTGGTATCTTCGAAGTTATTTAAAATTTAAAGAATATTATAATGTAAAGGTGAAATAATTTTTGTCTAAATAAAAAGAGCATTGCAAATACTTAAGAAGCCTCTGGTAATGAGGAGAGGAGGAGCGGGAGGGGAGGGGAAGGGTGAAGGGAGGGAAAGAGAGAGAGAGAGAGAGAAAGCAAGAGAGAGAGAGAGAGAGGCAGACAGACAGAAAGCCATATCACTGTTCTATGTAAAAATCATGGACATAGTTACACTAGAGTAAAAAATTAAATGGAAGAGTAGCTTAACAAATATTATGATGACAAATTAACAGAATAACATAGTTGACAAATAAATGAACATGAATAACAAATCACTTACAAACATGCTTTTATACATCCATTTGTTAGTAAATCTACAATAGACTGAAATTTTTTTAAAAGAGGGATTTTTTTTTTTAAAGGCAACTCTTAGATACCTCTTTAAGTGTCTCCTGTATCTAGAAATTTGCCTTCTGGTGTATTTCTTTTCTCCTCATTTAATATTTCGAGTTTTTGATTTACAGAAAGAATCTGGTTACACCGAAACTAACAATTTACAAACACAGTAGAGCACAACACAAATGCACAGTTATCTGACTTCAGCCTTAAGAACACGAAGACCCTAATCCGATAGTACTGGACCAGTCTCGACTCCGCGGGATACGAACCAGAAATGGTGTTATTTTTCACTCGTCCTGCCCCCAGCTGGACCATGTCGAACCTCCTTTCCCTGGTGGGTAGAGACCCCCTTAACGACACCCTGCACACTCTATAACTTCCTCAGTCACTTCTTAATATTACAAAACTCCGTCAAGTCCAGCTGAAGATGCCAACTTCGCAACCGAAGCAAAGTTTCCCCTCCCCCATCGCCGGCTGCGCGGATGGCTGAAAGACCCTGCAGTGGGCTAGGAGCATCTCTGGCTCTTTCTTCCTTTACCTCAGAGGTAGGGTGGTGGCAGAGAAAATGGTAGACCGCTGGAAAACAATCCCTTCTCCTATGTCCTACAGGGTTGGGGTGGGCAAAGGAGGGATGGGGGTGGGGATCGACAGTGGTCTTTCGTCCTCTCTATATAATGTTGCTGTGTCTACAAGGGAGTTCTTCCAGAAGCATTACTGCGATCTTCACACTGACCCACGAGACATGGGTGCGCCTGATCTTTTCCAGCCACCCTCAGCTCATCTGTACCTCCGCAGCCTCTCATTGCCAGCAAGCAAGGTTCAGGCCAGTTACTTTCTCAGCATCCACTTGATCCATAGAAAATGCAGATGCCCTTGCCATGCCAGGGGCAGGGCTGCGGCCTGCCCCTCAGCCAACCCCCCGCTGCCCCAGGTGTCTCTCCCTCTGCCCTGCTTAGGAGGCGCAGGGACCATCGGTCACATAAGTCACTGTCTAAGCAAACCGCCTGTCAGAAATGAACCTGCAGTCCCGTCTTCATGACCCCACTCTCCACGGCGATTTTCTAGGAACCTCTCTGCTTGGCTTTGGGGTGAGGGGCGGCGGGCCCCCTCCTGGCCAACCTCTCATACATGGCCCGCAGGGGCGCGGACAAGGCAGGGGTTGGTATAACTGACACCTCTTTGTGAACCCTGAAGGGGTGTAGCCCCCTCACCATCCACGATTTTCATGATAACGTCAGGTATTTAGCATCTCTGTGCCTCCCGATTTGGTCCTCAGTTGCTAATTCTGAGCAACAGAGAAAATATCACACAACATCCTGCTGCACTAAAATAAACAAAAAGCCACTTGGTCTCTTGATACTATGACATAAGGAAATCTCTCATCGGATAACATGGGTTCTTTAACCTAAACACTTGAAATTCATGGAAAATGTTAGGACAGCTGTCAGCTGTCCCCTTCTCTACGTGGCTTACTCTGTTTTAGCTCCTCGCCAGCCCTTCGCCAGCCCCCACAAGAAACCCATTCACATAAAGGACTTGCGGTTGCACCAAGGATGCGTGGAATTGTGCCGAGGGGGTCACGCTGCACAGCAGTTCACTGAGAAAGTCGCAGGTAGACAGGCCGCTTCTCCAAGCTCTCTCCGACGCGGCCACTACAGGTCCCCTCCTTTCCTGACCTCTATTGCTCACCTCAAGGTGACGTCATGGGCTTGCGACCCATGTCGCCACACAGGGCCCCGAGTTTGGTTAAATGCCCTGATGTCACTGTGTTGAAATTCTTAATAACTTTAAACAAAGGGCCCCATATTTTTATTTTACACTAGGCCTGTCCTGCTCCCCCCAAACTTGGGGCTACTGGCTCCTGTGTCCACACTCCCAACATCCACCCCCTCTCGATATTTATCAGAGTTTCCTCTGTGAAACACAAGGGCCAGCCTGTCACATAGGCCTGGGAGGTCTGCTAACATCCTACAGTGAGTATAAACAAAACTGTACGACTTGTGAGACGTGGTTGAAATTTGCCTCCCACCGCCCCCTTTAAATGTAAGGAACAGGGAGGGGGCGTGCAGCAATCTTCCCCTGGCCCTGGATGAACACCTGGCCAGATGCCATGAACTTCACTGCTGCTCTTAAGTGATGTCAGACCTTTGGCCTAAGTCAAAAGCACATGGTCTCAATTTCATTTCACTGGGATCAACATTTCAATCTGCGTTCAGCCATTCATTCATTCACTCATTCACTCATTCATTCATTCATTCATTCACGCTCCACTGTTCCCGTGTCAGCCCTGAGTTAGGGGCAGGACTGTGGCCGACTTCTGTCTGCTCTCTCTTCCAGTCTCACCTGTGCCTGCTTTGTTGGATTCCAGTGGGACGGGAGAGCATGTGAGATGAGGGGCAAGGGGATAGGACAGTCACCAGAGCGGACGAATTCACTCTCCAGACCGAGAAGATGGTACCGCTCGCCATTCCCAGGGTTTCTCCCGGCAACCGCTCTGTCTCCCATGTTACCTTTCAACCTTCACGCTGGCCTCGGCCCTCACCTGGGGGCACAGGCACCCACTCCACACATGCCCACTTCTCTTCTTTAGCTTATAGCTGCTAAAAATGGCAATTCTTCTAAATTATTACACATATGTGTGCATTTTTCTGGGGAGGGAGAGTTCAACAGGACTCAAAACGGCTTCCACAAATCTCTTTCCCGAAGTCTCTATCTGGTCGCCCGAGACTCGCCTCCCATCCTGGACGCCATCCTCCTCTGCCTCCCACTGCTTTAGCCTTTTGGCCTGGAGTCAGAACCCAGTCCTTTGCTTCACGTGGAACACATTTCCTCTTCCTACGGGAGCCCCTCCCCGGTAAGGGACACAGTAATCCATGTCCCCCCTACCTGCCCCCACGCCTGGGCATGGCTAAGGGGCACTCCCGGCAAGGTAGCAACGCTCTCCAAAGAAATCTCATGAACCCAGATCTCATCCTTTTGTAGTCTCCAAGTGAGTGATGCAAGTGAGGATTAGGAGAAGCACTTTGAAGCCTTTCCTCCCAAAAGTCTGCCAATGGTGACCTTGCTTTGAAATTTTACACCTATTAGATTTTGGTATTTAGGTTAAAACTTCACTTTTGACATCCTTTGCAACACCGATGAATCTCTCCTTATAAAGAATGCTTATAGCTGCTAAAAATGGCAATTCTTCTAAATTATTACACATACGTGTGCATTTTTCTGGGGAGGGAGAGTTTGGAATACTGGTGTTAAATTCTCACGGGGGTTTGCGATTCCGTGAATTTCAAGAATCGCTGCAATAGAAGATTTTTATTTCTAGAATTATTTTAAATTACTATCTAATTCAAATTATAATTGAATATTGCTATCTGACTGGCCATTTAAATGTGGTGAACATAATGCCAAAACAATCAGAATCGAGTGGTTTAACCCTGCCTTCCTCCAAATGCTGGCTTTTTACAGCAGCATAAAATAGAACTGAGGTGGTAAAGTACTCCTCTCCTCAGGGTACTTTATCAGGCACGTCCCCCAAAATATCCCATTCCGTATCCCCTCCTCTCTGCCCACGCTTCCCTTCCCCAAGGAAATTCCAACTGGACTGGTCCTGAATGAAGCCTGTAAATGCGAGTGGGGTGCAGGGGCCTCTGTGGGAGCTGGGGATGACACGTGTTATACGTCGATGATTTTCATGGAAGGCGACTTTCATGTTGCTCTGGGGTCCACATTTCATACATCATCCTATGGCAGTGACCTTGAGAAATACAAAAAGGAATAAAAAATGGACTGACTCGGGCACCAATTTCTCAGCAAGAAAAATGAAAGGTCACTGTTCACCTGAGTGTGACCGACAAAATGAAATAGGCAAGAAAGGTGAGAGCATTGGGTCCCCTCTTACTTCATGTGTGTGTTTTCCTCCTCCCCCCACCCCCCCAAAGATCTTCCTGCAGACTTTACATGACACTCCTCCTTCGGAACTTATCAAACTACATGTTATTCCTAGAAACACGTACTTTCTCATTTCTGTACCTTTCTTCATTCCAATTCCTTCATCTCAAAATCTTCTAAGACCCAGGTCAAATTTGAATGCAGCTGCATTTGACAGGAAACCTACATAACATTGCTTTCACCAAGAATGACTTTTTTTTCCCCCTCATATAAAAATGAATGGAAGGACACTGTTCTGGGCTGGTTTGGGAATAGTCATCAAGGATCCAGAATCTGGCCATCTTTCTGCTCCGCTGTCCTCAGTCCACGGCTCCCAGCAGGCCATCGCATCCCTTTAGAGGCAGCGAAACAAAGGAGCAAGGCAAAGGGGTGCTCTTTTTCTTTTGTTTGTTTGGTTTTTTTTTTTTCAAGAACAATAATATTTTAATGCCATGCTTTGAAATCACTGCACAAAACATCTATGGTGAACAAAATAATCAAAATTTTAAATAAATACAGGATTTGCTATATTTAACAGTGCTTTGCTGAACCATATTGGAGCCTGAGGCAAAAGAAAATATCAGTAATACTAACCCATCTTTACGTATTTATTTTATTATTGGTTTCAAGTATACAGTACATTGGTTCGACATTTATATAGTTTGTGAAACGATCCCCGAGGGGTGCTCTTTTTCTGAAGGGCCATTGAAGAACCCTATCCAACAACTTCCTCTTTCACGTCACTGGCTTCCCCAGTCGGCACATTAAACTGGGAAATGTAGTCTCTCCATTGGACGCCTTGCCCCAACCACTATTATTATGGAGAAAACAGCATGGGTATTAGATGGACAACTAGGAGGTCTGCCCAGCCTCTACGAGCTCACTTCCTTGTTACATAATAGATATATAACATATTTTAAATTTTTTTCCTTCACTTGGCCAAGGCCAACACTATTGCTATTTTGGATAATTCTTTGTTGGGGGTGGCTGATAATTCTATTCTGTGCGTCACAAGACATTTAACAGCAACCATAGCCTCTACCCACTCGACGCCAGTAATACTATCCTGCAAATGTGACAACTAAAAATGTCTGCAGACATTGCCGAACGTTCCCGGGCAAGAAAATCATCCCTAAGTAAGAACCACTGCACTAGACTGTCCTGCTCTTCTTTATCCCCTCCCCCAGCTGAATAATAAGTGACTGTTTATTGTTACAATAACTACGTCTGTTTTTAACATTTAATGCTGTTTTAACCGTTTCTGTTATGCTCCTCTTTATACATGAGAACTGAGCTCAGAAAGAACTTTCTGAAGAAACAAAGCTAACGAATGGGCTCAACCGAGGCCTGTCTGGCATCGAGGCTGTGCTCTCCTCCTCCTTCCATCATCTTGTCCACCACCTCCCAACCACCTCCCATCCAGCCCTCGGGCATTTTAAGCATTCAGGAAACATATGTTGAATTAAGCTTTTTTTTTTTTTTTTTAAAGAGTTTCTAGAACCCTTTACATAGATTTTATAAAGAGGGAAGGAGGGAAGGAGGGAGGGAGGGAGGGAGGGAGGGTGGGAGGGAAGGAAGGAAGGAAGGAAGGAAGGAAGGAAGGAAGGAAGGAAAGGAAAAAGACCATAGATTCCTGGACAGCTTTAATAAAGTATCTACCTGAAGAGTCTGTATGGAGATTCCTACCTTATCAGTAAGAAATGACTAGAAGGGGTAAGAACATCACAGAATAAACAAACGCTGGACCACTTTTATCTTAGACTCTAAAGAAACAACCAGCGATTCCCACCTCCCAACCCCACCTTAGCAAAGTGCTTTGTTGACGCTGAAACTCAGCTATCAGTTTCTGCTTCGGTGGGACACCTGAACTGGTCAAGAGAACCACTGAAATATGTGGTCACTGGCAAGTGTGGTGAGGAAAAGGGCAGCAGCAGATAAGCTTCCACCAGGACTGGGCTGTCAATCTCTGGGTTGTTTGCAACCTGTTACAGATCTCGTTCGTGAATAGGAACAAAGCAGTGAAGGAATTAAACCAGAAGGGAGCCCCGGCCCCGCCGACATAAAGTGTAGGTGTATCGGGGTGTCGTAGCCCTATCTTTCCTCTCACCCAGGGGGAGGTCCGTTACCAACTGCCCTGTGGAAAATAAAATCACTTCGTTGCTCGGAGTCAGGCTTGAACTGGGAAACTATGTGGTGAACACTTGTCCCTCTTTATTATATCCAATGTTTATTTTAACTTACTATTTATTAAGTGGCCCTGAGTTCCTAAAATGTTTATTACGTATTGCACATTGTATTCACTGTTGTTAGAAGTATTGAAAAATCGGGGAGATTTCACTTGTCTTTTTTATTTTTTTATTTTACTGTGGTTAAATATACATCACATGAAATTTATCATTGTAACCATTATTAGAGTACAATTCAGTGACGTTAAGTACATTTCACTTCCTTATTACATAGTCTGAGACTATTTTCTAATTATATTCACACTGTTAATACCTAAATAACCATATCCGCAGCTTCAGTGCTATTTTGCCTACCAAAAAAATTCCTATGACAACAATAAGGTTGATGCTTTTGAGAGATGCACTGACTCTGACAGCTTTAAGATATATATCTGTATCTTAAATATATGTATATATATTTAAGAATGTCACATTTTTTACTAGAACATTAAATTTTCCAAATTTTCCCTATATTCCCTTTAAGCGTGTTTTGAAAGGGGATAATTTTTGCTGATCTTTTTTCTCCTGAACTGCTTTATCATCTCGCCAGCTCATAATGTACTGCGTTCACCTGGAGGCAGAGCTAATGCTTCTCTAGAAATACCTGGCACAGTAAAGGTTTCTGCTAGCAGTCGGGTACAAGGAGATATTTACTTCACAACAGTAATGGAAACAAAGAGTTTGGTTAGTTTCATTTTCCTGAGAAACGAAAAATGGCCAACAATCATTCACATGCTATTTTATAGCACTTTTCTTTAAACTCCTGTGCTTTATCACATTCTTCCTAATAGTATATTTTTTTCATATGTCATGAAGTGTTCCTTTCATAATATAACACTAATGTAACATTTAATTTCATGCGTAGCTTTGGAAATGGGAAGTATTATCACTCGTTATTCTCTTCCTAAATATAGAAACTAAAGTATGAAAGGAAAATCACTCTTAGAATCAGGAGTAAAATTAAATTATAATAATATTAATGTCAAATTAATACTCTCTTTGTAGAGGTAGAGAAATATTATTTTAATGCTGAAGAATTATGTTTATTTTACTTGTTGCCAGAATTTCAGGCATTGGTATATTCTGGTCAATAAAACATAAAACTATTGTTTATCTCTCTTGAAATCTGCAACAATACTAATTAGGTATAGCAATGCACCTACATAATTTTCAAACTGCTTTTAAAATATGTAGCTTTCTCCTTATAATTTACAGCACTGAAATGTAACCAATACGGCAAAATCACTTTTAACCACTAGAGGGCAGAAAATGCTCCACATTAGTACTTAACATTTTAAATTCTTAAACCAAAAAAAATCACCACCACCACAATAACAAAAAGTCTTTAAGATTCTCTTGTTTTTATACTGTACAATATACTGTACACTTAAGGCTCAGTTAACACTTTAAATTTTTTAAATAATGTACAATCACCTCAATTCAACAGTTTATGAGAGGCAAAAGCAAACATCACTTTTGCAGCCTGAGTCTAGCTATGAGTTAAGAATTATTAGCATCAGGGAATCAGTGCATCCTTAAGGAAAGGCAGAGTACTTAAACAAAACAAATTAGTGCCCACTAAGAACCAGCAATATTCTATGTTAAAATATCTGCAATGAAATGCAAAGGTTGTATTTATTATAAAACTGAAATAGTCACTGGTTATAAAGAGATCAATTTTTAAAATATTTACTCCTGACCCTTTAACTTCTATTTATACCTCCTTTTACCACAAACCAGATCTAATTGCGACAAAGATGTTTTTAGTTTCTTCTTAACATAGCTTTTTGAGCTAATTAACTTCTGTTTCCCTCCCAATTAAGCCATTAGCATTTCAGTAACTAAAGCATTACTCTGTTTGATTAGAAACCACAACCTCTTCACTCTTTCACTCTCATTCATTAAAACACAGTATGGTAAATTAAGCCATTTAGATTTTGGTGTGAGGGGGTGACATTTTAACAACTGCCCGTTCAAGCTTCTTTGTCAGTCTTGGCCTATCCTACCTCTAGGACAGCAAGAGGAAAATGGTGGCAGCCTGACAGAGGCCTGGAACAGGCATGGATCCAGAGGCTGTCCATCACTGAAGTCAGCCATTTCTCTGATGCATGAGCCTTTCACTTGTCACTCAAACCTGATAAGGCTTTTACCTTATGGAGTTACAAATGACCTTACCCAAAATGCTAAATCATTTCTGAAGTCATGTTTCTTATCCTAAGTAAACCTGCTCTCCGCACTTTTCAGGTCTATGGGCAGTATTCACTCTAATAGTAATAAACACAGCACAATGGTACAGAAACGCTGGGGACCAGACAGGGTAAAAGCGCCACCTCTTTTGGACCAATGAAAACAATGCACTTTTAAAATCAGGGCTA
>NW_011888850.1:2531291-2532367 GCF_000151845.1 Pteropus vampyrus | reverse complement strand
TTAAGTTTTTAAAATGCATATTTAAAAGTCACCTAAAGAGGTTTTCCAACACACCTTCTAGGCAAGGAATAAGACTCAAAGTTTTTTCATTTAAAAAATATTCATGAGCTCCTCCTGTCTCTCATGATGGCGCAGGATCAAGGCAAAAAGGAGAACCCCGTGCAGAAGCTTCGTATCCGCAAGCTCTGCCTCAATGTCTGTGTGGGGGAGAGTAGAGACACACTGACCTGGGCAGTCCAGGTCCTGGAGCAGCTCTCAGGTCAGACCCGTGTTCTCCAAAGCTTGATACACTGTCAGATCCTTTGGCATCAGGAGAAATGAAAAATTGCCATCCACTGCACAGTCCGTGGGGCCAAGGCAGAAGAAATCTTGGAGAAAGGTTTAAAGGTGTGAGAGTACGAGTTACGAAAAAATAATTTCTCAGATACTGAAAATTTTGGTTTTGGGAACCAGGAATACCTCAATTTGGGGATTAAACATGACCCAAGCATGGCTATCTATGGCCTGGACTTCTATGTGCGGCTGGGTAGGCCAGGTGTCAGCATCGCAGACAAGAAACGCAGGACAGGCTGCATTGGGGCCAAACACAGAATCAGCAAAGAGGAGGCCATGCACTGGGTCCAGCAGAAGTATGATAGGATCATTCTTCTTGGCAAATAAATTCCCATTTTTATCCAAAAGGCCAATAAAATTTTTTCAGTGAAATGTAAAACAAAAAAAAAATTCATGAAATCACTATATCAAAGAGATACCTGGACTCCCATGGTCATTGCAGCATTACGAACCATAGCCAAGACATGGAAGCAACTCAAGTATACATTCAACGGATGAATGGATAAAGAAAAGGTGGTATATCTATACAATGGAATACCATTAACCCATAGAGAAGGAAATCCTGTCATTCGCAGCAACACAGATGGACCTTGAAGGCATTATGCTAAGAGAAATACATTAGACAGACGATGCTGTATGACCTCACTTGTATGTGGAATCTTCAAAGAAAACCAAACTCATAGAAAAAGAGATCAGATTTGAGATTGCCAGAGGCAATGGGTAGATGGCGAGAGAATTAAACA
>NW_011888850.1:2524964-2531241 GCF_000151845.1 Pteropus vampyrus | reverse complement strand
GTGTGATTAAAATACACATAAGAGTTAATGCTCGAATTCTTTTTACTAATTCTATTGTGTGTATATATTATCTATAATATATGTGACATTATATAGAGAGAGATTATGTGTGCACAATCATATCTTCTTGTTCACTTATCAGTCAGTGGACCCTTGGGTGTTTCCATGTCTTGGCTATTATAAATACTGTTGCAATAAACATGGGGTACAGAAATTTCAAGACAGTGATTTCATGCCCTTTGAATATATATACTTGGAAGTGGAATTGCTGGGTCATACGACAGTTCTATTTTTAATTTTTTGTGGAATCCCCACACTGTTTTCCATAGTGGTTGTGTCAATTTACGGTCCCACCAACAATGAACAAGGGTTCCCTTTTTTCCATATCTTCTCCAACACTTATTATCTCTTTTTTTTTTTTTTTTTTCCTGAAAATAGCCATCCTGACAGACGTGCGGCGACACCACGCAGTGGTTTCGATGCGCAAGTCTCCCTGGTGGTTAGTGATGCTGAGCACCACTTCTCATGCCTGTTGGCCATTTGTATATCTTTTTTGGAAAAAAAATATCAATTCAGGTCCCCGGCCAATTTTTAAATCGAATTATTGGGGTTTTTTTTGCATGAGTTCTTTACGTATATTCAATCTTAACTTCGTATCAGATACGCAGTATGCAAACATCATCTCCCATTTCCTAGGTTGCCTTTCCATTTTGTTTTCTTTGCTCTGCAGAAGATTTTTAGTATGCCGTGGTCCCATTTGTTTATTTTTGCTTTTGTTGCTTGTGCTTTTGGTGTCATATCTAAAAAAATTGTTACCAAGACCACTGTTAAGGAGCTTCTTCCCTGTGTTTTCTTCTAGAAATTTTACGGCTTCAGGTCTTCTACTTAAGTCTTTAATCCATTTCAAGTTAACTTTTGTGAGTGTTGTAAGATAAGGGTCCAGTCTCATTCTTTTACTTGTGAATATCCAGTTTTCCCAGTACCATTTATTGAAGGAGACTATCTTTTCTCCACTGAATATTATGGCCCTTTTATCAAATATTAACTGACCATATATGCATGGGTTTATTTCTGGGCTCTCAGTTCTGTTCTATTGGTCTATGTGTCTGCTTTTATGCCAATACCATACTGTTTTGTATACCACAGCTTTGTAATCTGGTTTGAAATCAGGCTGTATGATGCCTCCAGCTTTTTTCTTCTTTGTTAGGATTCCTATGACTATTCACGGCCTTTTGTGCTCCCACGCAAATTTTAGGATTGTTTCCATTTCTATAAAAGATGTCATTGGAATTTTGATAAGAATTGAATTGACTCTACATATGACTTTGGGTAGTATGTTCATTCTGCCCATCATGAACATAGGACATCTTTCCATTTATTTGCGTCTTCTTCAATTTTTCCATCATTGTCTTATAGTTTTCAGTGTGCAGATCTCTCACCTCCTTTAACTTACATTAAACACAGACAGAAAGAGTGATATAATCAAGATTCCAACTTCAGTCCCCTTCACAAGAAGACTGACTAGCAACTGGCCACAGACAAGACATCATTGTGAAAATCCAGAAGCTGGGAGTGAGGTTGAAGCTCTCCCAGGTCCTCAGAAACTGAGAAGAACCACATTAGAAGGGTAAGAGGAGCAGCTGCACAGTGCCACCCCAAGAGGGCCCCCCACCATGGCCTATAGTTTCTCCGGTGGGAATAAAGCCCAAAGTGGACATCCAGCTCCCTGAGCAAAAGCCTTCGCCTTTCATCATTGACTATAATGTTAGCTTGAAGCTAACATAATTATAAATTTTCAAATTTTTCTTCTATTTTTGATTTCTAGTTTCATACCATTGTGGTCAGAAAAGAAACCTGATATGATTTCAATCTTCTTAAATTTGTTAAAACTTGTTTTGTAGTTTAACATATGGTCTATCCTAAAAAATGTTCCGTGTGAACAATTATTTAGCCCACTGGCACTGGCTTCAAGAGCAGAACATCCAAACAATTATTCCTTAGGTGAACATTTATGTGCCTATTAAGTACAAAGGACTAAAGGTGGGCATTGGAAACCCCAAATGAAACTCCATCCTTGGGGCATACACTCCAAGACCCCAAGAAAATACCTGAAAATGCACATAGTACTGAACGCTATATATTCCCTATATATACATGCCTATGATAAAGTTTAATTTATAAATTAGACACAGTAACAGATTAACAACAATACTAATAATAAAATAGAGCAATTATAACAATGCACTGAATTAAAAGTCATGTAAACATGAGAGAGAGAGAGAGAGTCATGATCTCTCTCTCTCTCTCTCTCATAACCAATTGATAACTGAGATGGCTACCATGTGTCTATGTAACGCATGGGGAGTGTATACAGCATGGACACACTTAGACAAGGGGACGATTCACGGCCCAGGCAGAACAGAACAAGACAGCGCAAGACGTTATCGTGCTACTAAGAACAGTGTGCAACTTTAAACTACTGAATTATTTATCCCTGGAATTTCTCATTTAATATTTTTGGACTATGGTTGACTGTGGGTAACTGAAACCATAGATAAGGGGTGGGGGACTACTGTATCATTATTTCTAAGGCGTGCAAGTTATCAGTTTATTGGCTCTGAGCTCCAAATCCACTCTTCTTGGCCCTGCTCTGTGATACTGAAGTTGAACCCAGCAGACATTTCTCCTTTGTCAGGTGGTAGAATTTAAGCTTCGTGAGTAGAGAGCAATAGAATGACCGGGGTAAGGCAATGATGTGAGGAAGACACTTCCATTGCAGGTACTGGTCCCCTATGATTATTCAGCAGGAGAGTTCAGCAGCCACATAGAAGAGCTCCAGCCGTGTCCTTTATATAGAGAGAGATTATGTGTGCACAATCATATCTTCTTGTTCACTTATCAGTCAGTGGACCCTTGGGTGTTCCCATGTCTTGGCTATTATAAATACTGTTGCAATAAACATGGGGTACAGATATTTCAAGACAGTGATTTCATGCCCTTTGAATATATATACTTGGAAGTGGAATTGCTGGGTCACACGACAGTTCTATTTTTAATTTTTTGTGGAATCCCCACACTGTTTTCCATAGTGGTTGTGTCAATTTACGGTCCCACCAACAATGAACAAGGGTTCCCTTTTTTCCATATCTTCTCCAACACTTATTATCTCTTTTTTTTTTTTTTTCCTGAAAATGGCCATCCTGACAGACGTGCGGCGACACCACGCAGTGGTTTCGATGCGCAAGTCTCCCTGGTGGTTAGTGATGCTGAGCACCACTTCTCATGCCTGTTGGCCATTTGTATATCTTTTTTGGAAAAAAATATCAATTCAGGTCCCCGGCCAATTTTTAAATCGAATTATTGGGGGTTTTTTTGCATGAGTTCTTTACGTATATTCGATCTTAACTTCGTATCAGATACGTAGTATGCAAACATCATCTCCCATTTCCTAGGTTGCCTTTCCATTTTGTTTTCTTTGCTCTGCAGAAGATTTTTAGTATGTCATGGTCCCATTTGTTTATTTTTGCTTTTGTTGCTTGTGCTTTTGGTGTCATATCTAAAAAATTGTTACCAAGACCACTGTTAAGGAGCTTCTTCCCTGTGTTTTCTTCTAGAAATTTTACGGCTTCAGGTCTTCTACTTAAGTCTTTAATCCATTTCAAGTTAACTTTTGTGAGTGTTGTAAGATAAGGGTCCAGTCTCATTCTTTTACTTGTGAATATCCAGTTTTCCCAGCACCATTTATTGAAAGAGACTATCTTTTCCCCACTGAATATTATGGCCCTTTTATCACATATTAACTGACCATATATGCATGGGTTTATTTCTGGGCTCTCAGTTCTGTTCTATTGGTCTATGTGTCTGCTTTTATGCCAATACCATACTGTTTTGTATACCACAGCTTTGTAATCTGGTTTGAAATCAGGCTGTATGATGCCTCCAGCTTTTTTCTTCTTTGTTAGGATTCCTATGACTATTCACGGCCTTTTGTGCTCCCACGCAAATTTTAGGATTGTTTCCATTTCTATAAAAGATGTCATTGGAATTTTGATAAGAATTGAATTGACTCTACATATGACTTTGGGTAGTATGTTCATTCTGCCCATCATGAACATAGGACATCTTTCCATTTATTTGCGTCTTCTTCAATTTTTCCATCATTGTCTTATAGTTTTCAGTGTGCAGATCTCTCACCTCCTTTAACTTACATTAAACACAGACAGAAAGAGTGATATAATCAAGATTCCAACTTCAGTCCCCTTCACAAGAAGACTGACTAGCAACTGGCCACAGACAAGACATCATTGTGAAAATCCAGAAGCTGGGAGTGAGGTTGAAGCTCTCCCAGGTCCTCAGAAACTGAGAAGAACCACATTAGAAGGGTAAGAGGAGCAGCTGCACAGTGCCACCCCAAGAGGGCCCCCCACCATGGCCTATAGTTTCTCCGGTGGGAATAAAGCCCAAAGTGGACATCCAGCTCCCTGAGCAAAAGCCTTCGCCTTTCATCATTGACTATAATGTTAGCTTGAAGCTAACATAATTATAAATTTTCAAATTTTTCTTCTATTTTTGATTTCTAGTTTCATACCATTGTGGTCAGAAAAGAAACCTGATATGATTTCAATCTTCTTAAATTTGTTAAAACTTGTTTTGTAGTTTAACATATGGTCTATCCTAAAAAATGTTCCGTGTGAACAATTATTTAGCCCACTGGCACTGGCTTCAAGAGCAGAACATCCAAACAATTATTCCTTAGGTGAACATTTATGTGCCTATTAAGTACAAAGGACTAAAGGTGGGCATTGGAAACCCCAAATGAAACTCCATCCTTGGGGCATACACTCCAAGACCCCAAGAAAATACCTGAAAATGCACATAGTACTGAACGCTATATATTCCCTATATATACATGCCTATGATAAAGTTTAATTTATAAATTAGACACAGTAACAGATTAACAACAATACTAATAATAAAATAGAGCAATTATAACAATGCACTGAATTAAAAGTCATGTAAACATGAGAGAGAGAGAGAGAGTCATGATCTCTCTCTCTCTCTCTCTCATAACCAATTGATAACTGAGATGGCTACCATGTGTCTATGTAACGCATGGGGAGTGTATACAGCATGGACACACTTAGACAAGGGGACGATTCACGGCCCAGGCAGAACAGAACAAGACAGCGCAAGACGTTATCGTGCTACTAAGAACAGTGTGCAACTTTAAACTACTGAATTATTTATCCCTGGAATTTCTCATTTAATATTTTTGGACTATGGTTGACTGTGGGTAACTGAAACCATAGATAAGGGGTGGGGGACTACTGTATCATTATTTCTAAGGCGTGCAAGTTATCAGTTTATTGGCTCTGAGCTCCAAATCCACTCTTCTTGGCCCTGCTCTGTGATACTGAAGTTGAACCCAGCAGACATTTCTCCTTTGTCAGGTGGTAGAATTTAAGCTTCGTGAGTAGAGAGCAATAGAATGACCGGGGTAAGGCAATGATGTGAGGAAGACACTTCCATTGCAGGTCCTGGTCCCCTATGATTATTCAGCAGGAGAGTTCAGCAGCCACATAGAAGAGCTCCAGCCGTGTCCTCGAACTACGTTCTCCTCCAGCAGCCACATCCATCCGACACCCTCCAGCAATGACAAGCCACTTCCACAGGCCAGTATGGTCCACTCACACCCTCCAACGAGAGCCGACCAGTCCTCGAGACCAGTGCCTACCTGCACCCTGGCAACCGTCTTCTCCATCTGAAGGCTGTGGGCACCTACAACAGCCACGCCATCTCCCAAGGAGTTTGAATCGCCCTCTCTTAGTAGCTAACCACCTTCTACCGTTAATAATCCTTTATGTTAAATTTGTCTCGTTCAAATAATGAGTATGGTTTCTGCTCTTTACTGAACGCTGACTGATATATAAAGTTAACAAAAAGGATGAAATTGATGTGGGGGAAGGGCAGGTGGAAAGGGACAGAGACCGAAAAAAAGGCTAAGTCGGGAAACTGCAAGTAGTTCCGTATGACTGGAGGCGGGGCGGACGTGGGACGGGGCTGAGACAGGCAGATTCGGTTATGAAGGCATTTGTTCAAATTAAGAAGTCGCTTTCATTCTGTGAATAACAGGGATCCATGGTGGATTTCAGGCGAGACTCGAGCCAGAATTGCGTTTTGTTTAGGCTCTCCCGGCGCTGGTGTAGGAGAAGGACAGGATGGAGGTAAACCTTGGGAGGGGGGCGAAGCCGCAGCAGAATGCTGTGAGCGACTCCAC
>NW_011888850.1:2522560-2524914 GCF_000151845.1 Pteropus vampyrus | reverse complement strand
AGCCGCCCGCCGCCCCGCTGCCCGCCCTCCCGAAACCCACAGCCCCGCAAGAATGCATTACCTAGCGCAACGGTCACAGTCACCGTCATAGGCACCCTCAACCCCACCCCTGGCCTGCAGAGGTCCCTCTCTGGCCTTACCTCATCCGCACCTGCCCGCAGGCTCCCCGGGCCGCAGGTGCGGAAGACCGCGGAATTCCACGCCCCGCAAAGGCCCGCCAGCTCTGGAGAGGGGAAGGAGAGGCGCGGACCGGTGCCTCTCCCAAGCTGATGTCCCAGGTGCGTCCCAATCCGAGGCACCGCTGGGCGGGGTGCTGATGGCCCGGGAGGCTCGGCCGCAGCTTCTGGCCTCAGCGTCCGCCTCCAAGTCCGAGGGAGGGGTGGGATTCTCACCCGTTGGGGTCCCGCTCATGCTTCACCACTGATTCTCCACCTCCCTCCCTGCAAAGGACTTCTCTCGTTCAAGATCCCCAAAGCCTTTGGAAGCATAGCTGCTGGTTCTGCTGGATAATGAATCTCCCTGCTTTTTAGAAAGAGCTTGGAGTCGGGAGTGGGGGAGATGAGCTGAGTTTTCTTGAATATTTATGGTTAAACTTGAGGCAAGAACTGAATTTCAGTCGATGTCCACGAAGCGGTGGCCTTGTATGGACCTACAGATCGTCCACGTAGCGTTCAGACTACTCAGGAACATCTTTCACTTAGTGGATGTTTCAGTTGAAATTCATTTCCACAGATCTTCAGTTCCTATTTATTAGTGATGTGACTGACATCTGAGGGTCCACAGAAGGGATCTCCATGAGGAAGAAGGCCCCTGATTTCTATGCAGCATTGGGTTGAACAATTTATCAGTACAAAGCGCGTTTCCTGCCTGCCTTGAAGGGGGAGAGTCAGTGTGATAACCGCCAAGTCAGTCCACTCTCGGACCAAGTATGGCCTCCTTTTCTCTTCCAGATTGTGCCTTTTTAGCCAAGAAGCATGGAGGTTATTCATGGCAGGCCTTACCGTTGCAGGGAGCTTGAAGGAGCTGACATACTGTCAGACACTCTTTACTCTAATGAACTGCACACACCGCTACAAACATCTACTCGTCCAACAGCCTCAGAGGACAGGTAAAACAAAAACTAGAGAAAGCAAACATTAAAAAAGGTTTTAGTATATTTGTATATTTTTATACGTGAGAGAAAACACGGTTACGGGCCTCTTTTGTTTATCACATCATAGGAAAGGCATAACATGAAAATTAACTAAATCGAAGTGTCCACAGCTGTTATGAACTTGATAGTTGTATTTGGTATGTATATTTTTAAATGGTAGATGTCAAATTCATCCACTACATTTTAGAACTTTAGAATGATTGGTTCCTTCATTTAGAAATTAATCTATTTAAAGAGTAGTGTAGTGATTCCCAACACCACCTGGTCAAAAATACTCTCAGAATCTGTTATTCATAGTTGCTGTCAAAATTTTTGCTTTACTAAATTGTCTATAACATATTAATGACAGGTTAATTAAAGAACTGCTTCTAACATATACTGTACCAAACATTTTCTACATAGTAATTCTTTTACTCACTCCTCATGACAACCCTATAAGTACTATTATTATCCCTATTTTACATATGAAGTAATAACAGGTACAAACAAGTAATTTTCCAAGATCTTAGTGCCAGCTTTTGTATTATATTTACTTGAATCATTTTGAGGGGAGAAAAAGTTCTCAAAACACTTGAATGTTGAAAAAAAAGCCTATATGGTTGATTCTTCATTATGCTCCTTTTGTTTTTTGTTTTTTGTTTTTTTTAATTTCACTTGGTCAAACCTCTCATTTAAGAATTCTTTCTTTAAGAAATCATATAGGAAGTCTCCTAGGTTCAGCTTAAACATTTCTAAAATGGGACATCACTCCCACACAGGCAGCCCACTCTACTTTTGAATGCTCCTGGTTGTTAAATAATTTTTTTTCTACTGAGAACATTATTCCTCCTTTTAATTTCTACCTGCTGATCCTGGTGCTTCTCTCTGAAGCTATGCAAAACAAGAAAAATCCATCATCTCCATGACAGCAGCCCTTCCAGAGTTCGAAGATCCCTTTGGCTAAGAGTTCTCTCTGCCAGACTACACACTGGTTCTCAACAGACTCTCTGTCTTCTTGCTTCTAGGCTTTCACTGTCCTGATCAGACTTGTATGGATCACTCCAATTTGTAACTATGCTCTTCATATAAAAAAAGAAAAAGAAAGCTTTTTTTTTTCCTAATTAAAAAACTAACACGTTCCTTATAAGTAGTTTAGAAATCATGGAAATCCATTCAGAAAACAAATTTTCCATTTTCCCAACAGAAAAAAATTATGAAATTA
>NW_011888850.1:2520352-2522510 GCF_000151845.1 Pteropus vampyrus | reverse complement strand
CGAAAAAAAGGCTAAGTCGGGAAACTGCAAGTAGTTCCGTATGACTGGAGGCGGGGCGGACGTGGGACGGGGCTGAGACAGGCAGATTCGGTTATGAAGGCATTTGTTCAAATTAAGAAGTCGCTTTCATTCTGTGAATAACAGGGATCCATGGTGGATTTCAGGCGAGACTCGAGCCAGAATTGCGTTTTGTTTAGGCTCTCCCGGCGCTGGTGTAGGAGAAGGACAGGATGGAGGTAAACCTTGGGAGGGGGGCGAAGCCGCAGCAGAATGCTGTGAGCGACTCCACCAGAACGCGCTGACATTGCCAGTTCCCTCCTTTCCCAGGCACACAAGCGCGTGACGCATCCCGGGCCACTGACGTCGGGCATGGCCTTGCAATTTCCTTTGGCCACTGAAATATGAAGAAATTGGTGTGAGTCAAGTGTGCGTGCGTAGAAGCAGTCAAGAGCAGAGCCGAGGAGCTGGGACAGAGACCACATGGCCCACAAAACCTAAAACACCATCTGACCCCTTACTGAAAAGGTGTGCCAACCACTGTCGCAAATCATGGAAGCCACTGCAGCTACGCCTGACTTCTTCCTACACTGCGACTAATTTTTTTTAAAAGCTCTGGAATCAGACTTCCTGGGTTTTGAATCCCAACACCACAATTTCCAAGTGATGTTATTTAAACATCAAAGTGATTCACACAGGTGCTTGTATCGAGTATACACTCAGTGAAAGCCAATTTTTTTTGTTATTAATATTATTAATTCTTATCAAACCTAGATCCCACAACTACCTAATTCATCACAACTAATTTAATACCTCAAGCCCATCCTACCTCGTTCTGACTCACCTGCCCAACAAAACTTCATATTGAAACCGATCAATCCAACAATCGGACTTGTCAATTCCTTCACTACTGAGCTGCTCAGACTACTGCCCTGCAGATTCCTGGTCTACAATTCAGCAATCCAGCCACTTTTCTATATTTCACTGACTCACTTGGGTAATCCCTACCTACTACCAACATCGTCAAACACAAATGGAAAAGATGTATCACTCAAGCTCCAATAAGGAAAACAAAAACTACACTAGGCATTTCAAACACAGAGGATTTAATAGGGAATTGGTTACACATGGTTTAAAAAAGCAAAAGGGAAATGCAGAAACAACCCAGATATTTATAACTGCAAAAATAAACTACTAGCCCTAAGGCAGAGCAGCCAAAAAAGACCAGAATTTGTTTCCAGACTGTGAGAGCTTGGAGGAGGTTCCATGTGGGTTGGTGCACAGGCCTCTAGGAGCAAGGGGCTTCTCACAGCTCATTTTCAGATCTCTGAGGAGAGGACATTGTATAGCTGGTGCCTGAACCTCCGAAAAGGTGGCAGAACCCAGCAGGTGTACAGATGACCCAGGGCACGGCCCAGCAGATACAGGGTGAGGCGTGACCGGCACCCCTGCTGCCAGTGGAGTGAAACCTGGCTACAGCCACTTTGTACCACTGAGGGGCACAGCAGAACTGAGGCAGGGCCGTGCCAAAGGAGCTGGAGGCTGGAGCGAGAGCTGCCACCTCTCAGGGCAGGAGCTGGAAACAACAAGGAAATCCTTTCTCCCCTTCTGCCTCCCACACTCTCTGCAGTGCCTCCCATCGGCAAAATCTAACAAAGGTCAGCGAGAGTCTGGAAAATGTAATTTACAGAATCTCTGGCCCAGAATTGCAGAGAACACAGAGAGGAGTGGACTCGGAGGTGATGGAAGTAGGTAAATAACTAGCAGGTCTCACTCCTTTGGCTACTCAGTATCCACACACACCTTTCTACTCATATTTAAATGTCAATGCAACAATAATATGGCGCATTTCCACCTAAAAAGATGCAATTATTTTTCAGACAAATGAATATACTATCACCCTCTCCCCAGGAGGTCCTAATAATCACCATATCCATTCTGGATGATGTTATTTCCTCCCGAGTTTAGTTACAATGCTGTCAAGATATCAGCACCCTAAATACTGACAACCACCCTACCATTAAAACAGGAAGAAAACAAATTATGTCAGATGTACAGGCATATGTGTAACAAGTGTTTTAGTTATTTACTGCCACATTATAAGCTATTCCAGAACTCAGTGGTTTTAAAGAACAACTATTTCTCTCGTGATTCCACAGGT
>NW_011888850.1:2514614-2520302 GCF_000151845.1 Pteropus vampyrus | reverse complement strand
GATGTTTGTGAGAAAGAGGACTTCTGCTGAATTCATCCTTGCTGTACCTACCTACCTACTCTTCTACTGTTACCTGACTCCCAAAAGTGGCTGTTAGCCCCCAATTCCTATTCAGCTCCAATGGTCATCCCTTGAGTCCCAGGAAACCCTTAGTAAATCATGTGTAATCTGGATATGAGCAGTTGACCCTAGCTCAAAAGCAGCAATGCGAGGTTTTATATTTGGCCAAAAGGGATCTGAGCAGGAATTTAGGGCTGCCATAGCTGATTGAATTCTCTATCCCCTCAGAAGTACTCATCTCAGGCTTTTCACTGAAATTTTGATCCTTTCTACCTAAATGGTCCTATGGTTGGTTAGTAATTGGCTCCAAAACCCTTTAACTGGCGTGAAATTTAAGAGGAGCATCTTTGAGAAAGTAACTGCTTTTCATTAACTGACTATATAAAATTAAACATATGTTCAGTTAGCTACAAACTACAATAAAGTATTATTTGAAGCAATATCGAGGTGCAACCTACTTCCTAATGACTAAAATTTTCTTTCCCTTTTATGCCACGTGAATTCTTTCCTTTCATAGTCCCAAATAGGAAAGCCGAAATGATTGTGTATTCTCAGAACCCCGCCTAATAATGCCCTCTTAAGAAGCAGCTGGGCAGTGCACAGAAACAGAATCTTGCTTTCTTTCAGTGTTATTCTTCTGAACTGCTCTGGAAAGTGTCGTCAGAATAACATTGGTACTTCTGCTCTATCAATGCTGAGGCTTCTTTAGATCAGGTTACGGGTCGATGGCTCCCAGCTCGAATCTCAAAAGCAAGACAAAACAGCAATCTCCTAGCTTTTAGGAATTACCCTTCATAGCAATAAGGATGAACACGAGTCCTAGCATATGTTAGCTCTCAGCAGCATAATTTTCTAAACATAGATGCACTTAAGGGGATGCCTTTTTTAAATATCATAATGCATTTTGAACTAACTCGGCAATTTTAACAGAAATGCAAAATGGTTTTCTCACATCAGCCTATTTTTTTCCTTTCCAGGATAGGTAAAACAGTCTGGCACCATTGCTACCCAGCTTTAGTGTGCAGACAGGGTACACTGAAACACCTGAGCAGCTATAGCTGTAGATATTCTAGCTCACTAGGTCGGAGGTGGGTCTATGCATTTAGGGAATATGCATGTTTAGAAGTTTTCCGACTTATTTTGGGCTAGCAGAAAGCACTGAAAACAGTAAGAAAACCAGAATTATGGTTCTGGCTTACCTATCGACCAAGGACTAGTTAATCTTTATACTTGAGTTACTTTCTTCACTGACATATTTTGGAGAAATTACCATAGTCAATAATATATATGTACTCTATGAGCTCATTACCTTTAAAAATGTTAATAGGTAATGTTCTTTTATATTTCTTCCATTGAAAATTTAAGAATGGCAGGTACAGCTATTCAAAATCATCACAGATGCCTATCTCCTTTTTCCATTCAGTGGACATCTCATACCTCTAGCAGGTTCTCAAGCTCATTAGGCAAACAAACATATCAATTAAGGAGATGCCTTGAGAATTGCTTAAGACTTCATGATACGTTCTATTTTGTTTATGAGTTCATTCCTCTGTTTTCTGATTCCTGAATAATTTTTGACTATTAGCTCTCTGGCAACTAAAAATGACAGTATGTTTGTTCTGAGCTTTCCTTTTATCATGGCTTTCAATAACTACTGGCTAAATTCGGGCCCCTAAGTTTGGAATGTAATGCTTAAATTTTGTAAAATGACTCCAAAGTAAGATATTGGTTCATCTGTAGGGAGCATATCTTTCTCAAAAACAAGTAAACAATTTTATGTGGCTACTGATTGCAGCACTAATCATTTATTATTTTCTTTGTTATGGAGACATGTATTATTTAAGCTTTAAAACTATTTAATCATAAAACTTCCATATTTTAATTAGTTCCTTCAAATAATGCTATTATTATTATATTATTAAACCTAAGGGAGGAAATGTGAAACCCTAAAATAAAAGGGAAATATGACTTCTTTTTGCTTTGCCTTTTATTTTACATGTTTCTCTGCAACTTACTAGCTTTAGATGAATACCGACCCAAATGAATGATTAACATTTCTCTCTCTCATTTTCCTGGGACAGTGTAATGTATTGGGTTCAGATGTTGAGAAACTGACTTATCTAATTTAAACGTAACTTTTAAAACTTAGATATTAAAGCTACGTTCTCATTAATCAAATGTGTTTAAAATTTTTTCACTTGTCATGCACCCCAAACCATGTCTATTGATCACAGTCATAGAGCTGGTTAAGGCCTCAGAGATCTGAGAGCAAATTGCCACCATCTCTTCTACAGCACCCCAAATCAATGGTCTCTCAGATTCTCCTTGACTAGCTAGTGCAGCAGTTGGCAAACTTTTTCTGTAAAGTACCAGATAGTAAATATTTTAGGTTTTATAGTCTCTGTCAAACTACTCAAGCCTTAGAAAAGAGACAATATATAATGAATGGTTTGGGCAGCATTCCAATAAAATGGCAGTAGGCTGGATTTGGCCAATGAGACATAGTTTGCCAACCACTATCTAGTGACTTTCTGAGCTAAAGCATTCATTTATAAGACAGTCCTGAGTGTTAGTTCTTCATTCCATTCAGCATATGTTTACAGGGGGATTACATCAAGCCTAGCGCTGTACTGGTACAAAACAGAAAATAGCTTCACAGTCCGTACCTCTCTCCCTGAGCTCCTGTCCCATGTTTCTAAGTCCAAAAGGCTTAACGGCCCCATCGGATATTGTTCTTGTTTTCCTCTCTTGCTTTACCTCTCACCACAGCTCTTCTCTCCTGTGCCTCAAATTCCTGAATTCTATACCAGCTCTACTGATTCGGCCCCAAATTCAACTCTATTTTCTCAGCCCTTAAGATCTAGGGCTGAGAAAAGATTCAAATCTTTTATTCCACACCTTCTGAAAGTCCAAAGCCTTCTTCAGAATTTACCCAAATCCCTGGGATGGGGGTGGAGGGTGGTCATTCCTGACTTTGGGTTCCTGGTTCCACTTAAGCTGCTTCCATCCAACATTTTGACTCAGATGCAACACTCAGTCACCTTCAATTTTCTACAAAGACCTCATCCACATGGAGCATTTGTGAGCCCCATACACGTCACTATCAGGGGTCAAGAGGAAGAATCACATCACACCATACAGTACATAACTTAAAGTCACTTATTAGCCATAACTTCCACAGTCTTAAAAGTTCTTTAGCCTAATTATCACCAGGGTTCTCTCACTGGCATTTCACCCAATGCAGACCCTAGCCTCCTGCCATCCTGCTGGCTTCTCTCTTTTTCTTCTCCCTTTACTCCCTTTTCATCTTCCCCTCAAAAAAGCAAAAAACCAAATCCCCACTTCAGAGCAGCTTAATCAGTGTTAAGTTGCTGGATCTCTTACCAACACCCATACTTGTAGAGTCTCTGTCTCTACATCAAGTGGCCTAATACAATATTTTATCAAACAAAGCAGGTCCTTCCCTAAGAAGGATCCTGGAGCCACACTGTTGGGAATTTTTGATTCCTTAACCTTTCTTATCTCTAGGCCTTTTTATATGTTATTCCCCCTGTCTGGAGTATTCCCTCTCTTCTACCTAGATGTCTTACTCATCCTTTAGAACTCATCTTAGACAATGATTCCCCCAAAGAATCCTTCCTCCAGAAGGGAATCCTGCTGGTCCTGCAAGGTGCCTGGGGGTATACTACCTATCCTAGACCTCTTAAATCCAAGGTCAAGTCATAGGCAGCCACAAACTGGGGCAGAAGACAACTACAGAGCTGGTTTACATCTGACTCACCTTTAACATGAGAGGGCAAACTTGTGGGATCCCAGCCTATTGTGGGAGATAGTCTCCTTTAGATTCCTCACCTGGCTGATTTCTAAACCTCTCACCCTGCAAAGTCCTTAAAACAAAAATGAAATTTGCCAGAATCGCCACTGCCCTACAGGAAACAAGTCTTCTGTCTTGTTTACCTCTCTGGATTCCTATTTTCCTTCTTATGCAGCCCTGGTTGCCTTTCTGTCTTATTCACAATTAGCTCCTTTTAAGAAGATGTTTTTCTTTTTTTCTTCTTTTCCTCTTCAGCATTTTTGTGTTTGTTTTGTTTTATCTTCTCCAGGCAGTACAATACAGTGAAATAGAAATAGAATTCAACTTCCCCAAGAAAATTTAACCTAAGGTACAATTGGCTTCCTTTTTAATATTCTTACATCATTGTCTGCTCTCAAGGAAAACTACCTAGTCAAATAATATTTATCGAGCATCATATATTTATTTGTAAGACACTATGCTATATCCTGGGGATTCTGAGGTGAGTGTGGCAGAGACCTTGTCTACAGTGACTTGTCTTCCTTTGCTGTGCTATGAAACTGTTATGAATCAGTGGTCTTTGTTTTCTATACTGCTCACCTCTTGGTGATTGATAACTGGTTTATTACAAAGGAATTTAACTCAAGAACAGCCAGATTAAAGAGGTGCATAGGACAAGGTATGTGGGAAGGAGCATGGAGCTTCCATGCTCTCTGAGCCTACTACTCTCTCCACAGCTCCATGTTTTCACCCACCCAGAAGCTCCCTTTTCAGCATTTTGAGTTGTTTTTAGTGGGAAGGTTAGCCCACATATCTAGAGTACCATTCTTGGAAACTGGAAGTCATTAAATCTTTCCTAATTAGGAAGCAGATCTTTTGCCAGATATTCTTAAGTGTTTTGTGAGGCCTTCTCCCCAGCCTGAAGCTTTCATTACTGTGTCATAGGCTGCTGTCCAGGAAACAAATCCAACTCTTTGGCCTTGCTCATTCACTCATGTATGCATGCATTCAGCAAGCATGCATTAAAGTACAGATACAACCGTGAACAGGATGGAGTCCCTGCCCTTCACTCCCTTGTTAAGAAAGAGCAGAAAAAGTCATCTGAACTTCCGGTTTTCAAGATCTGATTAAGCCCTACCAGCCAATCTAGGAAACTTCCAGGTCTCCAGGACACTGAATGGCACAGTTGTAAGGGGTGAGGCTACTAGAAACTCGATTTCTGGGACAGGTAACTGCTAAATAAGGCAATGCTTCTAAAACTTTAGCATGCATAAGAAGCATCTAGAAGACTTGTTAAACAGATTTCTGGCCCCCACCCCCAGAAATTCTGATTCTTAGGTCTGAGATGGAGCCTGAGAATTTGTACTTCTAACAAGCTCTTAGGAGATGCTGATGGCGCTGCTCTGTGGTCCCCACCTGGTGGACTATTAGAGCTTAGGAGCAAGTGCTGCTGCCCCTTTACGGTACCCACCTTTTTTTTTTTTTTAAAGGTGAGGCAACCCTTGGTTGACCTCACAGATTGCAAGGACCTTGTCAGCTTACAATGCCTTATTTTTTAAATTTTTTACACTTACAGCATCTGGTCTTCCTAGGTGGTCTCCCATCCAAGTACTAACCAGGCCCGACCCTGCTTAGCTTCCAAGATCAGATGGGATCAGGTTTGTTCAGGGCAGCATGGCTATAGACTCAATTTTTAAAAATTCAAAAGATAATCTATAGCCAAGACCAATCAATAGGGAAAGAATAGCCTTTCCCAACAAATAGTGCTGGGACAACTGAATATCAACATGCAAAAGAATGAGGTTGTACCCTTATCTCACACCATGCATGAAAAC
>NW_011888850.1:2510631-2513614 GCF_000151845.1 Pteropus vampyrus | reverse complement strand
AAGGTGAGGCAACCCTTGGTTGACCTCACAGATTGCAAGGACCTTGTCAGCTTACAATGCCTTATTTTTTAAATTTTTTACACTTACAGCATCTAGTCTTCCTAGGTGGTCTCCCATCCAAGTACTAACCAGGCCTGACCCTGCTTAGCTTCCAAGATCAGATGGGATCAGGTTTGTTCAGGGTAGCATGGCTATAGACTCAATTTTTAAAAATTCAAAAGATAATCTATAGCCAAGACCAATCAATAGGGAGAGAATAGCCTTTCCCAACAAATAGTGCTGGGACAACTGAATATCAACATGCAAAAGAATGAGGTTGTACCCTTATCTCACACCATGCATGAAAACTAACACAACATGGATCAAAGGCCTAAATTTAAGAGCTAAAACTAAAAAAAAAACAAAAAACAAACAAAAAACAAAAAAAACAAACTGTCAGAAGAAAACATAGAAACATAGGGGTAAATCTTCAAAATTTTTAATTTGGCAATGTATTCTTAGATATGACACTGAAAGCACAAGCAACAAAACAAAATACAGATAAACTGAACTTCATCAAAATTAAAAACTTTTGTGCTTCCTAAGATGCTATTAAGAAAATGAAAAGATAGTATACAGAACAGGAGAAAATATTTGTAAATCATATATCTGACAAGAGACATATCTAGAATATATAAAGAATTCTTGCATCTCAATAACAAGACAACCCAATTTAAAAATTACAGAAGATATGAATATACATTTCTCCAAAGAACATATACGAAGGGCCAATGAGCATGTAAAAAGATGCTCAATACCATTAGTCATTAGGAAAATACAAATCAAAACCACAAAAAGATAGCATATCACATGCACTATGGGTATAATAGAAAGAAAAAGGAAAATAAGTGTTGGCAAGGATGTGGAGAAATTGGAACCTTCATACATTGCTGGTGGAAATGTAAATTGGTGGAAATTTTCCACTGTGGAAAACAGTTTGATAATTCCTTTAAAAATTAAACACAGAATTACTACATGACCCAGCATTCCATTGCTAGGTATATATCTAAAAAAACTGAAAACAAATATTCTAACAAAAACTTGCACATGAATGTTCATAGCAGCATTATTCACAATAGCCAAAAGGTAGAACAATCCAAATGCCCATCAACTGATGAATGGATAAAGAAAATGTGTTATATCCATACAACAGAATATTATTCAGCCATAAAAAGGAATAAACTACTGATATGTGATATAGTCACAAAAGACCACATATACGATTTCATTAATATGAAATATCCATAATAGAGCTAGAAAGTAGATTAGTGGTTGTTTAGGGCTAGGGTGGTGGGTGGGGAGGGTATGATGGCTAAAGGATACAGGATTTCTTTCTGAGGTGATAAAAATGTTCTAAAATTATTATGGTGATGATTATACATATTTGTGAATATACTAAAAAAACAAGTAATTGTACACTTTAAATGGATAAATTGTATTCCATGTGAACTATATCTCAATAAAAATGTTTAAAAGAAATAAGCACCCATACTACAGCTGTAAAAAAAAAGAAAGAAAGAAAAAAATGATACTCCTTATGCCCTCGGGAATTTAACCTCATTCCTACAGCAGCCCTATGATGCCTAAATAACCGGAATCTATCGCAATCTACCCAGGACTGAGAATTCTGTGCCCTGAAAATGTAACCTAAAAATAATTTAGAAGCTATAGGAATTTTAGTTGTTTGTCTTAGTCCATTCGGGTTGCTGTAACAAAATGCCACAGACTGGGTGGCTTATAAACAAGAAACGTTTATTTCTCACAGTTCTGGAGGCTGGACGTCGAGGACCATGGCGCCAGTATGGGTGTGTTCTGGTGGAAGCTTCTTCCTGGTTCATAGCTGGCACCTTCCTGCCACACCCTCCCATGGTGGAAGGGACGAGCAAGCTCTCTGGAGTCTCTTATTAGAGCTAGTCACCTCCCAAGGGCCCTACTTTCTGATACATCACATTGGGCATTAGAATTTCAACATATAAATTTTGGGGACTACAAACATTCAGACCATATTATTCCATGCTGAAGATATTTCAAAAGTCCTTCTTATTTCACAGGTATCGGGAATTACGGGAGTCTCTCCATCAATGTCGGCTTCCATGGGGCGCTGACAGGGAATGTGGTGGGATGATACCTATTTCACTCCCTGAGGGACATAGGCCAAAACATGAATCTCCCTGTGCCATGGGCAGGGGACATCATCAGCATTTTGGATGTGGTGAAGAAACCTGGCCAAGGTAAATAATCTTTCTGCCCTTCACATAGAGGTCTTGGTTGTTCATTTTTCTTTATTTCTATAGAGTCCTTTGTTAACTTAAATCTACCTCCAGACTGATTTTACTATTTATAAGAAGACAGATGGAAAAACTAATTATATAATTTCTAATTGTGCAGTCAGTTTAAAAAAATCTGTGTTTATAGATGTCTCTGCCGTCCTTAGAGATGTTCAAGTATTATGATCAGGAATTTTGATTACTTTCACTCCCCTGCTAGTCACATTTTATCTAAAACTAAATGGGAATATTCCTGAGAGAGATTAAATTAAAGGTGTTTTTGCTTGAGCAAATGGCTGGCCTAATTTATAGAGATGTTCTAGATTTTTTGGAACTTTTGATTTCTAATTTGTTCATTAATCTTTGGGACATTATTTTATTTATTTTTTTTATTAAGTTTATTGGGGGTAACATTGGTTAATACAATTATATAATTTTCAGGTGTACATTATCATTTGACATCTGTATATTCTATTGTGTGTTTACTACCCAAAGTCCAGTTTCCTTCAGCTACCATATATTTGATCTCTTTTACCTACTTCACCCTTCCCTTATCCCCCTATATTTGACCTCCATTACCCCGTCTCCTCCTCCCCCACCCCACTAGTAACCACTAGTCTATAGTCCTCTGGTAACCACTAGTCAATATAGTCCATGGGGATTGTTTTCAATAATTA
>NW_011888850.1:2507270-2509326 GCF_000151845.1 Pteropus vampyrus | reverse complement strand
GTCTCCTCCTCCCCCACCCCACTAGTAACCACTAGTCTATAGTCCTCTGGTAACCACTAGTCAATATAGTCCATGGGGATTGTTTTCAATAATTAAAATATTTCAATAATCATTTACAAATTTTAAAGTCACTCTTTCAGCAACTTTATTCAAAATACAGGTCAAGACTAAAGAGAAAACAAAAACAAAAACAAAAACAAAAAAACCCAGAGCAACAAATTAAATGTCATATTATATACTCAAATTTATAAAATTTACTCAAAATAAAATCGATCAAACCTTCACATAGAGCCTCGTTATTCCAGCTTTATCTAACAATCCTGCTTACCTAGTTTACTAACAAGCTATCTAACTAGTTTGTTGTTCTAAAGCAGTTAAAAGAGATAAATTAGGAAAGACAAGGCACAGCTAGAGAAACGGTAAATATAGGGACACGTGGTGGCGGACGGCCTTATCAAAGCCTCAGTAAAGCAATAAAAAGCAGACAAATGAAAACAATGCAATTGGAAAGATGTGATACTGACACATAGACAGTGAGAGCCTCAAGTTCGTTAAAGCACCCAACAAATTTTTTAAGGTCCCCTTTCACGGAACTCACTTTCTAATAAAACATAGATTTATAATATCTTTGTAAAATGGATATTGTTACCCTGGTTTTACAATAAACAGAGACCCAAGAGATTCAGTTCCTTTCCTTGAGTCAGACAATTATAAAACTGTAGAACTGGGACTAGAGTCCAGATTTATTTGACTCCAAAGCCCAAGTTCTATTCATCTGTTCACTCATTCATTGCCTCCAGCTATTCATTTATCTATTCAGTAACTTAAGCAATAACAAGCATGTTCTAGAGACTGAAGGTGAAGCTCCTTATGGAATTTATAGCTATTGTCCTAAAATTTTATATAGTAAAAAAGTGTACAATATTCTAAAAGAATTGTAATTATACTCACAGGATTCCAACATCTAAGAAAGAAAGTCAAAGACTCTTTTCTTAAGAGAAATACAGCTTGAAATGAGAGGTTCATGTCTGGTGCCTCATTAAATGCAGCTCGAGACACTGGTAGAGGAAATATTATCAATCCCAATTTGGATGCCAATCATCCCTGACTCGGAAATTCAAGTTAATGAATTCTATTCTCTTCACATCCTTTTATGTTAAATGTTATCATTTTGCCATATTTATCTCTTAAAAATATATTTAAGACAGTCCTATCTTCTGATAAAATGCAAATCACTTGACAAGCAACTACAGAATACATTTTATCTGGTTTCCTAAAAGGGAATAACTTATATCACAATATATTTCTTTCTCCTCAAAAAGAGCCTTTTAAACAAAATAACAAAATACTTTCTCGCTCTCTGAGGAGTTAAGCCCCTCTGGTCCATACAGAAGCTTTTCCCTACAACTGCACCCTGCTACCTCCCCTGGAGGGGATTTTTAGTGAGGTGTTGTGGTGCCACACATCACCCCACTCTGTGTGAGAAACACTGTCGCTCCTTTGCTTCCCCAAGTCACATATCTTTGGAAATTAAAAGTACCGACTTCTGAGGAAAATGTCTAGGTGAGACATGTTACAGTATGTCATCTGAGGTTAAGAAGTTCTGAGAACATGGCTTACTAGAGGAACTATAATTATCTATATATTATATATACATGTTCTAATGCAATGTCAGTGTCATGTCATGTGGGACATCACTGTCCTTTCTGACACTTTTAGACATAACTATATCTAAGTAAAACTCTTTTAAAGGGATCTTAGCAATATTTAGTTAACCACAATGTTTCAGAAATTCTAAGCGAAGTCAGTCATTACCTAATTTAGTAGAAAAATGAAGTTACAAAGTAATGAAAATGTATAATTTTCTTTTCCATAAATACTTCCTGTTATAAGTTTGGTGAAGTAGCATAATTTTTACTTTGTCTAAGAAAAACAAAATGGATTCTTCCTCTTAATGTATAGTCAAATGTTAAAAACCTGTTAAATAGATATGTAGTGCTCTGTGAATTATAGAATACTTTGAAATTCCTGGTAACCAGCCCTCTTTAATAGTTAT
>NW_011888850.1:2496449-2507220 GCF_000151845.1 Pteropus vampyrus | reverse complement strand
GTCAAATGTTAAAAACCTGTTAAATAGATATGTAGTGCTCTGTGAATTATAGAATACTTTGAAATTCCTGGTAACCAGCCCTCTTTAATAGTTATAATAGCAGTGATAGCTGTAGTAGTTATAATACTTGAAGTTTAATATGACCATATGAAGCAAAATCACAAAATACACCTCTCCTGCTGCCTAAAAAAAATGAAACAAATACAGAATTTACCAGCAGGCCCCAAACAATAAAAGGGAACATTGCCTTATGCTATTAATTTTAATATACCAAGAAATTCTATGTAGTTTATTGCAGTTCCTAACTAAATGTTTCTCAAGAGGGTATCTGGGGCAGGACAATTCTTTGTCCCACACGTTCTAAGATATTTAGCATCTCTGACCCTTTACCTATAAATACCAGCAGCATTCTGCATTCACTGTGACAAACGATGAAACCACCCACACATATTTTCAAACTCTACCCGGAAGTGTTGGGGTCCAGGGGAAGCTACACTATTGGCTGAGAGGCATTAAGCCTAAACCCATCTCTACATTCCAAATGCATATTGAGGAAAGGTGAGTCTACAAAATCTTGATAATTCTCCAATTTGAAGAGAAGATTTAAAGATTGAGTAGGTAATCCTAATAGAAAAGAAAAAATGACTCAAGAGTAGAAGCCCCTATTTTAAAACGAGATCTCAAGAGAGATAAAGTTCCATAGAATGTGTAGTCTTCCAGAACACTATGTGGACTTGAGGAAATGGGCAGAAGTCCACGGGTAAGAGTCCTTCCCAAATGGAAGGAATGTGCCCTGTAGAGGACCTTTCACAGGATCCTGGCTCTATCTGACACCATGGGAGCACTTCTCTGCTGTCTCCATCCCACAGGCTGAAGAAAGATGGAGAGAATAATACTCAGCCATCAAGCTTGTAGCACAGACAGAAGGCAAACTGACCTCGGATGGCAAAAAAAAAAACCCACAAAAAACAAAAAAAAAAAACAGAATTCACCAGCACTATATCATAGCAAATAGCTGGATTTAGATTAGACAGTGCTGTCTAATTAAACACATATAATAAGAGAACAAATGGCCAGGCAACTTCGTAAATCAGGAAGAGAAAAAAATATGACATATCCCACACACACACACACACACACACACACACACACACACACACACGAAACCAGTCTAGGAAAAAACATAGCCCAGGAAATGAAAGTAGATTCCCTATAAAAGGACTAAATAAGTATATGAATCTGATAAAAGACCAGATAAGTGGACAACAGAATATTATAAAATGGGAGATCACAGGACTAAGAAAAAAAATAAGAAAACAATGCAAAACAACTCAGAAATCTAGGGGAAAAAAAGAACCAAGAAGAAACAGAATAAATGTGACTGAAAATTGACAGTGGTGTATAAGCACAATAAATCATGGGGAAGGCAGAGGGAAAGGTAAGAATATTAAAGCAATAAAAAATTATGGATATGAAGAACAAGTAAATCATCATAAGGAAAACTGATGTCCCAAATGAACAGAATCTAACAAGTAGAACAGAAAAAGTTGCTCAGAGATACACAAGAAAATTCCCATGAAATTAAGAAAGAGCTAAATCTGAAAATCAAAAGAACATACCATGTAATGGGGGAAAAAAAAAAAAACCCAACTAGAATGGAACTATTGACTTTGAGATCAACCTGGTTTTATTATTGAATTCATAAAGAAAGAGTTCTTTAGACATTCAAGCGGGAAAGGCAAAGCCCTACAAGGAGGAAAAATGAGGCTGACCTCTAGCCTCTACAGCAGTATTCAATGCCAGAAGACGTATCTTTAAAGTTTTGAGGAAAAGGAGATATAAGCCAAAGAGACTGCAGCAAAATTATCAAGCATAAAGGCTAGAGGCGGACATCTGAAGCACGAGGGAATCTGGAGTATGTAGCACCCAATCAGTCCTTCTTTTAAAAAAAAATATCTGAGAACGAAATTTAACAAACCAAAAAATTAATCAAAATAAAGAACTCGAGAACAGAGAAGCTGTGACAAAAGGGCAGATGGTGAACATCGAATCTATCCAACGTGATTTGAAGAAGTATTATGATGGAAACGGGTAAATGTTATAAGCCCTGGCCAAGTACAAATTATGTAAACGACCAAAACGAAGCCATCGGGGAGAGGAAGCGGAAGCGAGTGGAGCAGGGCTCATCTTATCTTTCATGCCTGAGCATCAAAAGGATCAAAAAAATAATGACTCCAACATCCTAAAAGTGAAAAACTTTTTTAAAATTTTGCACAGAACTTTTAGAAATGTGTATCTACACAGTGAAGAGATATTTACCTATGGTCAGGAATTCCTTCAGTTTTACTTTTTCATCTATTAAATGCTAATAAAATTTAAAATTAATTTTTTTTTTTTTTTTTAAGAAATGACATGAACTTTGAACCTATTCTTGAGACTTCAGTTCTGGCTAGAGCTGAAGATCTCCCCATTCTCACTTCCTTACAGCTATTTTTTAGAGAGATCTAGAGTCACATTCTGCACGGTGGTATTTGTCTACACTTTTTCATAATTATGCAAACTTTCATAATGAGGATGTGCCATCTCTATGCCACACATTGTGCCAAGGGCTTTAGAGACATCATCTCATCTAAATTAAATTGCATTTGCTCTTTTTTAAGTTCATTTTTCCAACAAAGTTATTTTTGTTCTTTTTAAATTAAAATTAAATTTTAATTTCACAAGTTATTCATTTGTACACATTAGGATTTTTAGCTGCAAACAACAGAATCCATTCTGGCTAGTTTAAGAAGAGGCTCTATTTGAGGATATTAGGTTAACTCACAGAACTGTGGAAGGACTGGAGAAACAGGCTAACTGATGAGCTTCCAAGAATAATAGTCTGACTCATCCCCAGCACTGGCCTCGTAGGGGAAACACCTCTGCTAGCCCTGGACACCTCTGCTAGCCCTGGACACCTCTGCTGCTACCGATTAGCAGTACGAATCAAATCCCCACCTGGAGCCTGTGTCTCAGGCTGCTCACGTTCCAGTCAAAGCCTAGTGCAGATGCAGATAACTGGCAGAACCCAGAGCGCACATTTGCACCCTGGTTCCCAGGGAGGCTGGGAAGTGGATTTTCTGGATTCTTCCTGGGGAAGGGGCTGTTCAAAACAAGGAAAACTAGCAAAACGTAGAGAAGGTATTGGAAAGATGTTAGAGAGCCATCAGCGCCAGTCGCTGTCACTGTAAACAACAGCAACAACGATAACGTGCTTTTCTGTTCGACCTGTGGTTCATGGACCAACAGGTCAACATTACCTAGGGGATGGTGAATGCAAAACCTTGGACCCCTGCCCCCCGATTTACTGAAACAGGTTCTGCATTTTAATAAACTCCCTCAGATGATTCTAACATGCAGCAAAGTTTGAGAACTTCTGCTCCAATGTAAGAAAATGCAACACTTGTTCATACAAATGAAAATGTACTCACTTCCCCATAAGGGGGAGACCCGAGTCTCATCGGTTATTGCATCCAGCTCCAAATCTAGGATCTCTGGGTGACCTTCACTCTTCTCTAGTTCACTTACGATCTTGTCCTGACAGTGCACGCGGATGCACTTCATAAAGTAAACCATTGCCAACGCACCCTATATGAAATAATAAGAAAAAAAAAGGAGAGGAAAAAATCAGTTAAAATATATAAAAGTATACAGGACACAGCAAGGAAATAAATAGAAGCCGTGACTATAGTTCTCATTTCTGCAGCTGGTCATGAGGCTCTTGATGGTGTTAACTTCCTTCCTCCACTACCTGTTCCACGTTTTCTTGCCCTCAGCCAGTACCTGGTGGGGCAACCCCAAATTTTGTTCCTGAGGCATCTAAGCTTTGAGTGGTTCTGCCTGTTTCAGGCTATGGCACTGGAAGCAGTACCAGGAGGTGTCCAAAGATTCCTTAAGTCCTAGAAATAAATCCTCCTTTCCCCATCACTGTAGCAGCGGTGCTCTTGCCCTTGACATTAAGGATCAATCATCCCAGCCTACATGGTATAGTCTTTTCTTGTCTGTTTTCTCCAGACTCATAAGGAGTCCCAAACTACCACATCATCAGTTCAACTCCCGATTCAAAGGGACCACTGTGGTGTCCTCTGATGGAACCATTTCTCCCCTGACCTCTACCAGCAAAGCCCAAGTGGCTGCGGAGGAAGTAAAATTCTTCTCGAGTGTAATGGGAAGTGTAACAGTGAGAAGCCCCACCCCCACCCCCACTCCCACCCTTTGCTTTTTAGTTTTAGACCATGCATTCTGTCTATGGGGGAAGCTATTTATTGGTCACTGGTTCAGAGTGTGTGCCACACCTCTGGAGGGCAACACTCAGCCATAATTGAATCTTCAACAGGCTATCCCGCAAATATGATAAGACCAGTGAATCCTTATTTCTTTTGTGAAAATTGAGTTCCTTAGTCAAAAGTAATGTTGGTTTAAGATGGCATTCAGGTGAATAAGGCATTCAGTAAGTACATTAATGATGTAATTGGCAGAATAGTGAGAAGGAAAGGAAAATCCACATTTAGAAGTGTCTAGTCCTGTGAGCATAAATCGCCTCTTTCGATGAACATTTTTGTGATGGAAGGCTCCAGTGTAATCAGCCTCCCACCAGGTGGCTGACTAGTACACGCAGTGATTTTTCTCTGTGAAGTACTTAGGGTTGGTAAATTCTGCTGGCAAACTCAAATATGAGGGAAAGTTCATGTTGCTGACTCTATACATAACTCCTGTCCCTGCCCCATGATAACTTAGTTTATGAAGTCATTAAGCAAGCACTTGGGTGACTGGAGAAAGCCTGACTGGTTCTCTCGATGAGCATTTTTGTGGGGTACAAAGAACCCTCACGCTCTACAGCCTTTCTGAGAGGCTGAGAAAGCAAGTTTTTTTGGAATCTACGTTAGGTAGATGTGATACAGGGTGGGTGTTCAAAAGATTTGGGGCAGCCACGAGGGATAGCTGAGCATGACAATTTATATTAAAACATTACAAGCACCAAGAGTGAAGGCTAATGTACACTATGGACTTTAGGTGATGATGACGTGTCAATGCAGGTGCATCAATGATGATGAATGTACCTCTCTAGTGGGAGGTGTTGATAGTGGGTGTGGCTACACATGTGGGGAGGAGAGGGTACATGGGAAATCTCTCTACCTTCCCTCAACTTTGCTGTGAACCTAAAGCTGCTCTTTCAAAATAAGTCTTTTATTTAAAAAAATCTAAGATGAGGTCGAGTCTGCTTTCAGCACCACCCCACCAAGCCCAGTCTCCTGCCGAGAGAGAACCACTGTTGCCACTTTGGTGTGCCTCCTTTCACACCTTTTGTTATGCATTTACATAATTATACATGCACCCCTTGAAAATATATGGTACTATTTTGTTTATGTATGGAATCATTTAACATATAGTATTAGGCAACTTGGTTCATTTTTTTTCTCTCTGCAATATAGAGACTGTAAATATAGTTCTCTCTCACTCTTGTGTTCCAAAACACGGATGCATCATAGGTTATTTAGCCATTCTCGTAGTATTTTCTTTTTCGCATTAACTATACGTAATGAACATGTTTGTATATGCCTGCTTGAGCTCATACACAAATGTTTCTTAAGGGAAAATCCTAAGTGGAAGTTATGGGTCACAATATATAAATGTTTTTAAGTTTAATATATAGCCCAAATGCTTTATATCGTCATGGTTTCATAGTTTCTGAAAGTATCCATTTCCTCATACTTTTAGCCAACGGTATTATGTCATCAAACTGTGTGATTTTTGCCCACCTAATGAGTATAAAGGGTATCCTGGTTATCAGAATGAATTTCTCTGAGTACTTTTTTCTGTTATGTTTTCTTATGTATAGCCATTTACATTTCCTTTTCTGTTCTTATTCTTTTTCCATTTTTATTGTTTGTCTTTTAGCTACAGGTTCTTATTAGATTTTTATGTTCTGGATATTAATCATCTTTACATATCTTTATTGCAAATATTTCAATCTGTTTTATTTGAGCTTTTTGCTGTCCTATCTTCAAAAGTTTTTCATTTGATACTATCAGATTTCCATTTGGTTTTTGAGTTTTAAAAGAAAAACCTTATTTAAAATGGTTTTCCTACCACCAAGAAAAAAAAATATTCTTGTATATTTTCTTCTACATTTTGTTTGTATAGGTTTTTTCTCCAATTCTTTAAATTTTTTTTTCAATTCTTTAAATTTTTAATCCAATGAAATATGTTGTTTTCCAACTGGTTAGTGAATTTTTCCAGCATTTGTTGAAAAGTAAATCCTTTCCCACTGATTAAAAATGTTATCTTTCCATATACACATGGTTATATTAGTCTTTTTGTCTTTTCCTATCTCACCATTACACTGTGTTAATTTGAAAAGATGTTCAACCTAATATTTTCTTTCTTTTCAGAAAGCTTCCTTTTGAACAACTCTATTATTTGACGCACAACAAAAAAAGTGACATCTGTGGAAGTGATTCTTTGTAAGTTTGGGGTTTCTTCTCCTTATGTGAGATCAAATAACATTTTTAAGTGGAAATGAGTTATATGAGGAAAAAAAGCTCCAAAATGAGACCTTTTAGAAAAACAAGTGTTCCTTTTTTTCAATAGAGATAATTAGTAATAGAAACAAGACTAAACAAATAACAAAAAATAAAACAAACTAAAAACACACTAATCGTTTGTGGCATTTAAACCAGTAAAGAAAAAAATAGGAATACAGAATAGTAAATGTTTGAGGGGTTCATACAGGTCTCCCTTGTCCATTCCTTGCCTTTGATCTAGTTATTCAATCTAATAAGAATCTGTCGTGTTTCTTAAAAGGTTCATAGAAAATGCCCCAGTGCCCTCAAAATAATCTTATTCAGAATTTTATGAGAAGAGAAGTTCATTATGACAATCTACAAGCAACTCTTAATAAATAAAATTACTTTCTAAGTCTCTTTTTTGGATAAGGAATACTTGTTCATTTATCCTTTGCTTAGAGGAATTATTTTCTAGTAATTAAATTATTTTTCGCTCTTTGATATAATTTGTTGTATATAATACAAAAGCATACTTTTTAATTTTCATATAAAAATAAAACACTGGCAGTACAGAAGTAACAATGAAAATACGACTTATTTGCCTCTATTAGAATTGTTAGGAATCTGTTTATAGGAAAGAAGTTAGTATAGAATTTGGCCACAAGAGGGAGCCAAAAAGACATAAAATTCGTGATTACTAGGCCCTGTTTATACCCTTTGGGATTACTAAACTTTGAAAAGTAGATATATAGAGTGGCAGTGGAATAACAGACCGGTTCAGGTCAAGGAACTGGTGTCTCTGAACATTTTTTCTTTTCATTCATTTCACTTTTAATCTTTGAATGTCTTTTAAAAGCTTCTCTTTTAATTTTTTTCCCCATTTTGAACCAAATCAATTTTAGGCATATACTTATCAATATCATAGCTAAATTTGTCAGATGAGAAAATTTTTAGATGACGATTTAATGTTTCACATGTAAGAGCCAATCTAGTAGCTGCAGACCCCTTGGATTCTTTGCCCTTTTCCCAACTCAACTGGAAATATAACTGGAAGACAAGACATGCTTCTTTTTAGTTCCAAGACTACAATGAAGAAAGATATAAACTCTTTATGGTTCATGCGAATTATGTAATATATTATAGACTAATAAAATTATATGACTAATATACCATTTTCTAAAAATTAAAGAGTATATTCAATTTTACTGATCTTTGCTATCGACTGATTAACATTCCGTTCATTTTCATGCCTGAAATATTTCAGAAATATGTGCACAGGCTGAAACTAATTGTTGGAATCCAAGGAAAGTGGATGACAATCTGTCCCTGGTATGGACTTTGTCGCTAGGCTGCAGTATTATTTCTTGGCGTGCACGGCTCGGAATAATTAGTAAATACACAACCTTCAAAGGAACTGATTCGGAAAAGGCATGCCTCTAGGACCTTGTTCAGTTTTGTTCTAGCCTGTCAGCTGGGAGAGATCAGCAATCCTGAGCAAAGGGACAAAGCACACATGGTACTAACATATCTTCCCCAAGCGGGCCACACACAGGTCACTGTAGGTCCTGTAATTGCACCGTATGCATGGTGTCAGGCTGCCTCGGAGCACTCCAGCTACTGCCTGCCTATGAGGGTGAATGTCATTGGAAGGAGTTGGTCCTACTTGCACTGCAAATAAGAAACGTGAAATAGGTGGTGAGTGGGACCGAAGTTAGAATAAGCAGAATGGAAAAAAAATGATCATTGGACAGCTGAGATATGATAACATCATATCTCTGGTGAATTATTCAGTGTTCCAGAAAGTCAATCAAGATATTATAAAGTCAATCCAATCTTAAAGACACCATTTGGAAAATGCATGCATCTTTATTCTTAAGTAAGTTTCTAATAGGAACATAAGCTTTAGAAAGACCTTAATATTAATTAGGATGTGTTTCCTATTTTTATTCTAGGATGCCCAAACCACCTAATTCAACAGTAGGGTGAGTATACAACTTATATTTTCTTTCTCTGTTATAATCAAGAAAACATTTTTTGTCAATCCATAGGTTAGTATGAGGACAAATGAGACGTCATGAAAGGTTTTAACAAGTGGGAGGAGAAGCTGATACAAGGTCAAGGTGACAGTATTACTGATTTCCCTCAATTTTATATGCCCTGGTCACTTTTTTAAAATAAACTTTTAATTTTAGTAGTTTTAGATGTATAGAATTATTGGGAAAATCATGGGGAGAGTTCCTCTATAACTTATACCCAGCAGTTTTCCCTACTATTAGCATCTTACATTAATTAGTATGGTACACTTGTCACAATTAATGAGCCAATACCGATGTGCGCTTATTAACTAGCGTCCGCACTGCCTTAGATTTCCTCAGGTTTTCCCTCATGTCCTTTTTCCGTTCCAAGATCCCATCCAAGGGACCACATTACATTTAGTAGTTGTGTCTCCTTCTGTACCTTTGGCTGTGACTATTTCGCAGGCTTCCTTTTTTTCCATTTCATTTATGACCTAGACAATTTTGAGAATTACTGGTCAGATATTTTGTAGAATGTCCCCCAACTGGGATTTGCCTGGTGTTTTTCTCATGATTAGACTTAGGTACTGCGTTTTAGGGAGGAAGACCACAGAGGTAAAGTGACAAATTTTTCTTCGCATTCTATCGAGAGTAAATGCTACCAACCTATCACTGTTGATGTTGACCTTGATTACCTAGCTGAGATGGTGTTTATCAGGTTTCCCCACTGTATAATCTTTTTTCCTCCGCTTTCCATACTGTACTCTTTAGAAAGTCAATATGTGCAGCCTACACTTAAGGATCTGGAATTATGCTCCACCTCCTTGCAGACACAATACCTACAGAAATTAGTTGGCGTTCTTCTGTATGGGGCTTTGTCAGTTCTTCCTATTTATTTATTTATTTATTTATTTGTCTATTTATTTATTTATTTATTCAATCACATTCATATCAGTAGGGACTCGAGAATATTTATTTTGTACTTTGGTGCTTTAGTAGAAATTCTGTGCTACTTTATTACTCAAATTGGCCATGGGGAACTCCTTCAGACGGCTCTTATAACCATATCCCTATCGTTGTGGGTTGTTGTGGTTGATGTGTGTTTGTTTGTATACTTCATCATTTATTGTTGTGGATTTTTTTTTTCCTTTTAGCACTTCCTTACTTTCTGGTACTACAAGACGCTCCAGACTCATCTTCTGTATTTCCTATCTTACTCTTAGAATCAGCCATTTCTCTCAGGAGCCCAGTCCCCTCCACTGGAGAATGGTATTAGAAACCAAGATGTAATCACTAGGTGTGCTTGGTGCTCCTAGAGTCACTATCAATCTTAACTGAAAATAAGTCAACAGTTAAATATTGTTTTTCAGTGAAAGCAAAGATCTGTTCAAAAGGCTGTTAAAATTAAAGGTTGTCTGGGGTTTTGCTTTTTAAAAACAACCAGGTAAGCCCTTAGTTCTGACTTTTCAAATTCTCTTCAAAGCAATATGAAAAGTAAAGTCCTTGGTTGGGTTCTTTTTCTCAGATCGCCTTTCTGCTCATTGCCTGATAAATTCTACACTCTCATCTACATGGAAGAACTGCGTAACATCTTTTTTTTGGTGTCCTGTGGACACGAGTTTATTATAGGGCGGGTACAAGTTGTAAGTTGAGAGGAGGGGGCAGGGGGATTGGGGCAGCACTGCCAGCCTGAGGCCAAGACAAGAGGCCAGGGGGCCCACAGCCAGTGGTCAACAGGGCAGACTGAGTCTGGAGACAGCCCATGCCTCTAACTGAATGATTTATAGAAAAGAAACTGAATTCTTTTACTTAAATGTGTATGTGGTTAAGTGAGTAATTGATGTTATACCTTTTCTTTATTATTTCTTCTCTATTTAGGGACTCAAGACACAAAATGAAAAGTAATCTCTAAAAATCATTTAGTATAACAAGAACAAAATTATTTGCTACTTACTCTTAATTTAAGGAAATAAATATACATTCTGGTAATTTAATACAGTTGTACTCAAAACTGGAATGAGGTACAACCTGAAAATTTAGTTAAAGGTATAATTTTGCAACTTTTTTAACTAACAAAAATAACCTTTGCAATATTATTGAATGAAATCTCATAATATATAGAGACTCAAGACACAGAGAGTCCACAGCTTTCAGGTCTTAGAGTAAGCCACATTTTCCTAAATCATTACCAGATATAACTTAATATATTTT
>NW_011888850.1:2449500-2495944 GCF_000151845.1 Pteropus vampyrus | reverse complement strand
GTAATTCCTGCTCAGGCCGCAGCTACAATGTCTGAGGACCTCCTAGATGACCTGCTGAGACATTGTGCCCAGAGGGGACAGGCGTGACCATTCTGCAAAACATTCATACTACACTTCCTTAAACTGCACCGAGTCCATGGAAATGGTATCAGAAGTTCAAAAATTAATCCCACTGATTCCATATTCCCAATTATTGCGTCCTAGCTCAACCTGGCACAGACCAAGAAGAACCCAAGAGAATCAAAATGAATTTTCTACCCAGAAAAGTTAATTAGCACATATTAAGACAACCATTACACTCAAGTTACTTCATGAACCATGCTTTCTAGTATGTTTTGTGACCGTCTAATGGCTATTGGACAATATTTGAACTTCAGCCTTTCTCATTTCGTTCCCCACTGTCCCCAGGACCCCTTTCTTATCCAGGTCCCCTGTTATTGCCTACTCTACTTGAAGGAGAATGAGGCAAGCCCCTAAGGTTTTGAATGTTCGAGAACCTCCCTTCGAACATGGGCTTTTTATTAGACCACAGTAAACTCATCCTTTTCTGACCTGAATAAATTGGACATGACACAAACGTGTTCATTCCTGCTTCATTCTGTGTGAATGAAGTGCGCCCAAACTACAAATACTTATTTTCAGGTAGATTTGTAAGGGGAAATTAATTCAAGGGGGATAGTTTCCTATAGAACCCATTGAATTGGATACTGGAAATATTTATTTAGAATAAATGATAATCATCGTGTAATATATACAATGAAGCGCAGTCAGTATTACTTCATTGAAAGAGCAGTTACTACACTAGTTTTCATGACTCCGAGGGGCATCACTCAGGTGGAATTCAGAAGTGCCCTGATTCTGTTCTCATGTCTTCATTGGAGCTGAACTCCTTGTGTCCTGTACCAAGCTATACAGGAGTTGATGTGGCACTCTTTAAGCAAAGCAAATAAAATGGAAAAGCGTTTAGTGATTAGCAATAAAATAATGCTATACTCAATTCTAAAATATGTTCAAATGAGAGAGTTTGTGATAAGGATGAGAAAACTGAATCACTTTACACAAAAATAAAAAGAACTGACTGGCCTCATAAATAACTTTTACTTGGGATCCAGACTTTTTCTCTTACAACCCGATCTTAACTTCTTGTGGTATCTATAAGAGATCAGGCACTTGCTAAGAATCTCAACCTGCTAGGTATTTCAGCGAGCCCACTGAGATGCCAGGTCTGCCAGGCTCAGGAGAGATTTGCATCAGCAGCTGAGTAAGGGGAGGAGCCTGAATCTGGGGTGGGGCCACCACAGCTTGTTAGATGACACACTGAGATCTGGGTTTGATATCGAGGCTTCATTATATAACTTACAATACTTTAATAAATTTGCCATTTTAGCTGTTGGTCTATGAAGCTATTTCTTTCTGATACCTTGATTTTAATGCTGCTGCAAATATATGGCAAAACCGACCAAAAATGCTTGGATTTGAAAAATACCAAGTGATGGAAATGGAATGACACTTTTAAATGTTTCTTATAGAAATCGTTCTCATTATTTCAAAATTGTGCCATCCATAGTGACTTACAGAAGCTATGATATAAACTCTGCTGATAACTAAGAAAATAGGGAAGGGAAAATGCTATAGTAAGACCCTCACGCCAACATTCATGACATAACCTGATAAATATAACATTAAATAGCTTTCCCAAAACTTCTGTGGGTTACAACTGTTAGCACTATAAATGTAGTCAATCTTTTCAACTCTTTGTTGGGCTGTTCTCCTCTAAGAACCCAGAGCACCCATACTCCTGGCACATGTTTACTTCTAACTGCTTGAGTGTGCTCTACTGGAGGTCTGAGTCATCTCTGGTTACATCAGCTGAAAAAAAAAAAAAAAAAAACCAGAAATTTACTGTCTCTTAGTTCTGGCGACTACATGTCTGAGATCATGGTTTCAGCAGAGTTGGTTCCTTCTGAGAGCTATGAGAATCTGTTTCATGACTCTCTCCCGACTCTTGTCAGTTTGACAATCTTCGGTGTTCCTTGGCTAGTACACGTGTCACCCTGATCTGCCTTCATCTTCATGTGGCATTCTCCCTGTGTGCATGTCTGTGTCCAGATTTCCCTTTGTTGTAAAGATAGCAGTCATATTGGATTAAGGGCCCACCCTACTCCAGTATAACCTCATCTTAACTAATTACATCTCCAATAACCCTATTTCCAAAAAGAAATAAAATACTGCATGTTAGAACTTCAACATACAAATTTTGAGGGGACATAATTCAACCACTAAGACCAGTCTTGCCTTTCCTTACTTTATTTTCTAATTATATATAACATTTCTCTATTCCATGTACTTCCTAATCTCAATTTTCTTCTAATTTAGATAGCTCTCACAGTTTATTTTAAACTTCTGCTAGTTCTTCAAATGATAGGAAAAGTATGACCCTGTGGACTTTTATCTTGTTGGGGTTCTTTCAGTGTACTAGCTATTTTTGGCTTTATGATCTCTAAACAGTACTGTGTACATAAACAAGCAGTATATTTTGTTGATTGAATGCTTAAAGAAACAGATGGCATGGGTCGGAAGTTCCCAATCCAAGTCGGTTAGAGATCACTTTGCACACTGAAGCTGAATGTCCAAAACAATTCCTTAAAGTACTCAGATCCTCTTAAAACAAGAAGCAGGAAACTGAAAGCAACTAGAAATTCTAAGAACTGCAAAATGTATGTATCTTCTGCTTCATTCTTTTATCAGTTGTGAAAGTTATTCACTGATAAAGAATGCAGTATCATTTATTTTTTAAATTAAATCTATTTTTGATTTGTCTAGCAGGATTAAGAAAATGTCATGTGTTTTATGATGTATATTCCACCAGAATGTTAACTCCATGAGTACAGGGCCTTAACTCACTGTCCTATCTCCAAGAGTTAGAACAGTACTTGTCACAAAGAAGGATCCCAATAAGTATTTGATAATTTCTTTATTGTGCTTCCTCTATTCTGTTTTGTTTGCTCAACTAAATCTCAGCGAGATCTTCTCCCCGTATCCGATCGAACACCCCTACCACACACACATCTCTCGTGGTGCCATGTTCCCGACCTTCACATCACCTAAGGACCTCTACACTGGCATCAAAGCCCGAAGCCAACAGCCATTTCCTCCCACTGTGCCAACGAAGGCGTACGATACAACAGTTTTGAAGACGAGAGGTAAAACAGGATTTTAAATCAGAATAGTATTAATTCTTCTTGTGCAAAGGACTCAAGTCATAGAAGTGTGACCTGTTAGGAAAGTTGTTAGGAAAGTTGTTCTCAACTGTGGCTGCACTTTAGACTCAGCTGACCTCACCACAGACCAATTAGATCAGATTATTTGCAGATGCTCTTTTCTTCTTTATACAGAGGGTCCCATGGTAGAATCAGAAACCAAACATTGTAGAATTGGTTGTTTTTATTCTACTTGTTATTTTCTGTTTCTATTTCCTTCCCGCTCTCTCCTATGGTTTAGCTTTTAAAAATTCCACCGCAGCTTATACGATCAGCACAGGGGACAATGGCTGGTTCCAAGCACCAGAGTCTGGACATGGATGTAGCGGTTGTGATGACAGTGAAAGATCCTCACTGAAATAAGACTCGGAAAGTAATGGAAGCAGTTTGTTCAGGTCCTCTTAACACCCTGGAGCATTTTCTCACAGATGCAAACATTGGGATCTTCTCAGATGTGTTTTATTACAGAAGATGGTAGGCCCTTACACTAGTCATCTCAAAACAGAGAATCCTATGGAGAAAGACTGAAGGTGACTGAAGGTGACAGAAAAGGCACAGGGGAGGCAGAGAGAGATATTTGCTGAATGAATTCAGGCTGTGAGGTTAGACCCAAGCACTGTCTTATAACGCAGGTTCTCTGTACATAAATAGCTGAACCCAAGTGTAAGAACAGAATACTGCCACCAGCACTATGAGCCTCGCCACCTTATGAGAGCAGCATGTTGACAGGGCTACAGCGGCATGTTTCAGAGCATGCGCATGAGGTCAGACTGCGTGGGTAGAATTCTGGCTCTGCCACTTACTCACTATGGACCACGGGAAAGTATCTTCATTTCTCTGTCTCCACTTCCCAATCCATAAAATGGGAATATTAGTGCCTACTTCACAGATGACAGAGATGTGTTAGCAGTTACTATTTTTACTACTCTGCTGCCATATAATGATTCCAGTATGTAGGCAGCATGTCGAACTTTTCTATTACCTCTCAGTCCAGTCAGCGCTAACAACAGGTAGTCAAAGTTGTATAAAATACATGCATCTACAGCATCTACAGGTAGGTACCGATACATGCATATGTGTGTATGTACCTATCATTTAGTGTCCAGCGCTATGCCTAGTTATATTGGGGAAGCTGGGGGTAGGGGGCGGGCACTGTGCTCCTGCTGCTATGAGCACTGGGGTTAGAGTCATCCTCACTCTCTGTGGCCCACACGCTGCTCATTAAGGGGGCAAGAAGTCAAACCAAGCTATAACTGCACAGCTAAAATGTGCACCTGCATCCCTCTCCACCTCATGTTATTTCTATTTATTGTACCCATAAATCCCATTAATTAGAAGGCTGTTCTTGTACATTCAGGATAACAGTGCTTTTCTTGAAAATTTCAGGTAATCCTTACAGATATGAACTAATTGATATTCCCATGGATTCAAAGAAGAAAGGCTTGGTTTGGCCAGGTCAGAGTGTATATTATGATGTAAGTATCTTCTTAAATGTGCATTTAAAACAAAGTAAAAAATGTTTTTACTCTATACATTTATAAAAATCCAACAGGTACTGCTTTTACATTCTATCTGGGTGAAAACTTTGAGATTTTGACTATGATTCACATTTTTTTTGTTGTTTTCTTAGCCGATTTCATATACTTTTGGCAATTTATAACATTTCCACAGTTACAGAAAAAAGGTTCCTTCCAAAAGGTGGAGGAGGATTGTACTTCACTCACTGTATGTCCCCAACTCTATTCCTATGATTCTTAATATATCAAATAAATCCACATATGCATAGAGCAAATGGGACATTTTCAGAAAGATCTGCAATTTATTGTCCCAAACTTGCGTAGGATCAAAAATAAAATACAACAATAGCTACTGTTTATGAGAAACTGATACACACTAACCACTTTAGACTCCGTATGTCATTTAGCCCTTACAATACGCTCATATGGTTAGTATCACCATTCCTGTTTTATAGAGGAGGAAACTGAGGCTCAGAAGTCAGGCTCGTGAGACTGACTTAACCTCTGCTCTTAACATCCATACCATGATTCCACATGGATAAAAAGAGAAAATTTTAAGTCACGAAGGAAAATATCTAGAAATTTGAAAATAATAATAGATACCATTCATTGGCCATCGAGTTTGTGAGAGGCAGTGCCAAGTATTTTCCTTGGCATAGAACAATCTACGAGGTAGACAATATGTGATTATGGAGTGCTGGAAGCATTTAAATTTTACTTGCAAAGGCCATTGTGGCAGGCCAGTGTGGTCACTGCAATGTCACACAGTCATGTATGAAGTAAGTGGTTTCCTATTTGTTTTCTGTAAAGTTATACATCAAGAAAAAATCTTTAAAAATCATCTATTTTACTGGATCTCTTTGATTCTTTCGAGCAAAATCTATATCCAAGCAACCCAGAAATATAAGAAGTGATTCTAGAGACCATTTTATCATTACATGTTCTGACAGCCAAAGTCTCCAGCTCTGAACTTTTGGTTCTTCTTCCAATTTCCTTCATTTCTACCTGTTCATTAAAATGCTCCTTTCTCCACATCACACCCCTTTGCAACAACCTTGACTAGCTCCCTTTTACCTACGTGCAAACCTCAGTGCTCTATCTGAGCTACAAAGACCATTCGGGATCTGGCCTTTCTCTATCCCTAGAGCCGGCTCTACTCGCCAGTCTTCCAACAGGTTCACAGCCGTTTCCCGTACCTGGAATGCCCTCCTTTCATGCCCCCTCTGCTCGCCTAAAACTTGCTTACTCTTCAAGGCTCTCAGCTCAACTGCCATTGTTTCTGCTGTATAACAGAAAGAGAACCAACTCAAGAGACCCATGTTCCAGTTAGTCGTCTATCTGCCATTGTTTCTAAATGATATTAGACATACTTCCTCTTCTCTGAGCTTTAATTAATAAAATATATCAGTATAATTTCAGTAAAATCTGTCCTACAAACTTCACAGGATATGAGAAGCACATTAAAGATATGGAAGTACTTTGAAAAAGTGTCGTAATTTATAAAGCAATTTTGTAAAAGTAATATTATTATTACTCTAACAAGTGATTTCTCCCTCTTCTATAACACTTACTAAAAATAATTTTTCACATGTATTTTATATCTTGTCAACTAAATTACAAGCTCTTTAAAAATACGTTATAATATATTCCCTCACAGCACTTTGTGCATAAATATTTTTGACTGATTTATTTGACTCTTCTTGTAATGATTAATCTCCACTTCCTTAATCTGTTCTAACCAATCTTAATTTTCAGACTTTCATTCTTCTGGCTCATCCCCAAACTTAATAAAACTTTACACTTCCCTGGACAAAGAAATAAAAATAAAGTTGATATCCAGGTTTATGGGACAACCAGAGATTCATCTTTCTTTTTTTCCTTTAGGATATACCCTGTCCTTGTCCTCCCCTGCCTTTCACCACTTAATTGGAGGAAGTAGTCAAAGAGTCTTCAACTTTATCTGCAATGTTCTCTTTTTGCTAAAGGAGAATACTTTTTATAGTATCTGCCTTTCCTCTTGCTCGAGGAGTGGTTCTCAACCTTGGCTGCACATCAGAATCACCTGGGATGGCTTTTACAAATTCCCATTCCCAGGCTATGCCCCACCCACCACAACTGATTACATAACTGTATTACTCATTCTCTGAGGGTGAATCTCATAGCAAGAAATGCTTTGTTCAAGAACTTATAACTTGTCTTATGGGCTAATTGTCTTCTCTCTTCTCTCTCCTCCTACTCTACCCTATGCCCAGTGGAAGAGGAAGTGACACCAATAACTTGAGAAGTAGTTCCGAACATGTGTCTCCTAGTTGTAAAAGAGAAAACTCCAGGAGCCATATTTTAGTTATTTCTCATCCAAGCCAATAAGAAAATATGTATAAGATACTGGTAAAGAGTGTGAATTTTAAAGTGGCTCTAAAACTTATCAGCTGTATGACTCTGGGTAATGTTTAACCCTCTGATACTTGTTTCCTCCTAGATAAAACAGGAATAATAATAAAATCTACTTGATAAGGTTGTTTTGAGAATGAAATGCATGCAAAAGCATTCAGCACCATATTAGCACATAGTAAGCTCATAAGAAATGTTAGCTGTTGTCAGTATTATTGCAATAATTATAACTATTTTAAGTGCTGGGGCTTAATTCTGACAGAGTACTTTAAATGCCACTTTGCCCTCAACCTTTTACATTACATGTATATGAAGCTTGTGCCTTTGAGAATCACAGAAATCTAGGTACCTCTTTCCCACCCAGACCCTAGTGCTGCCCAACCCTTCTGTCTGGTTGGCCTGGCCCAGTTTTCCCCACCGTAGTAACTAATGATTGTTGCACTTGTCGCTCTAGCCAGCACCTCTCCTGCTACCATTCTCTTCCCTTAGCGATTTCTTCTCACTGGTCATTCCCATCCATTACCAAGCCAATCAGAACATTCCTTTTATAGCCAACAAACAGGTTATAATATTTGACTCTTTGGGTCTGTTTATATCATTACTTGCTCAAGTGGTCAAAGACTCTCTTGTCCTTTCTATTTTTCAAAAACTCAAGCATCTTAGTCTTTGCCGTGCAAAAATACTCTTTAGGATGAAATCTACCTTGTAATCACCCATTGAGTAAGATCAGATATAATCACAGAGGTCAAGTGCCATAAACCTCCCCAATCTTGGACTATTTGAAATATTTTAACAAACCATTTTCGAAACCTAACTGAGCCGACTACCCAATTTCCATAACTCTAAATACTCGGAAGACCTTTGGCCTCCCTTGGAAAGAGCAGCACTCGTGATCACCCTTATAAAGGGATGCAGTTTTCCTTCTTGAAGCATTGGCCATCTTTCCAATCTAAGGTGCCCATCCACCTCCTGCAGATACATTCATAGTCCTAGGACAGTTCTGTCTCTCCAGAATGGCACCCATAATCCATACTCATCCTCAAAGAACCATAATGAATTTGGCAAGCATGCAGACACCTCCTTTAGAAATGTGTCATCTTATCAAATAACAGGTTATCCACAGCACCCCTCTCCATCACCACCACCACCACGAGCCGCACCATCCCCCCCTGCACACTCCCGGCAACATCCAGATGGGAAACTGGAAGATTCTCTCTTCCCTACCGCGTATGCTCTCTATTTACTGTCTTTCACCCTCCACATTTCCTGCATCATGTCTCAGGTAGCCCTTTCCTCCTGTTGTGCATCTTCTGTCTTCGGCTCTCCCTTTCGAAGTGCTTGCGCGAGCTTTCTCTCTCTCTTCCTCTCTCGCTCCTTCTCGCTGTATGTATGTAGAAATACGTTTCATATGTAAATGAACAAAGTTCCTCATTGTAACTTCTTAATGTAAAAAGGGTGCTGGCACAATCAAATGCAATATGATCCAATGAAGAACCAGTGGCCTTAATGCTAAAGTCTCTCCAAAGGATGAAGTGGTTTCCACGATAAACACTTCCTTGTTCCCCTATTAAACCTGGTTAAGCCCCATCATTCAAGAGTAAAACAAAACAAACAAACAAACAAACAAACTATAATTTTTTTGTTTTACTTAATGTGCTGCAACAGTATTAATTTCTGTTATTTAATGACAATTTGTGAAGTTTTTCATGCCCAGCACAGGGCCCTTAGAACTTTGCACATAGTTTTGCATGTAATAAACATTCGGTGAAAGTTTTTTCAATAACTTATGAGTTACACAGATTTCATGGGCTATGCTGGAAATATAACTACAACTTATATAGTACTATTCCTCTGAGAATGGACTCCAAATTCAAAACACCTAACATCACTCCTCTGTAGACTAGAATGTCTGTCTAACATCTCAGGAACTAGAATTCTTCTTCCCGCCTTGTACTTACTGTCCTCATCAGATGCAAACTTTACCCTGTGAATGGTATATTTCACAAATAAACACCTATGGAGTGAATGATGACCACCAGACTCTCTCCATGATCCTCTGAGAATAACTTCACTTTAACATACTGAAAATTGGCCAGCTCTCTACTCCCAGATATTTCCCGACTCTTTAAACTCTTCCCAAGGCACCATAGTCTACAGTAAAATTTCACACTCCCAATTTCCTTCCTCTGTGCCCTTGAATGCATTTCACCAGATCACTACTGTTAGTTTAAACCAGAGTGAGACACAAGGTTAATCTGGCCCCTCGGAACAAAATTTTTTAAAGTCCTTATTTTTAAATAAGCTGGCCTTACAAATCATAATAAAGGAGAATAAAGAGAGCTTTCTTTAGCCCTGAATAAGCAAACCACAGATTTGTTAAAGATTTAAAGGTGAGGTTATTTAATACTTCTTGAGGCAGATTTTTACCAAGTGCCTTTTACCATGACTACCCTACATACGTAAACTGGGGATCACTCCAACCACACAGGGTTGCTGCAAGCAGCATCACCCTTAGGCTCAGGAACTTTAAAGGGTCCCATGCTTTAGAGGCTGTGCCCCTCCCTAAGGGGCAGGGAGTTTGTGGGGGCAAGAGGGTATGTTCATATGCAACCCACGCTCCATGGTCTCCACCCCAGACTGACATTGGACTGCAGAATCCTCTGACAAAACGTCTCAGAACCCTGTTCCAGAGCCTTCACAGGGTTGCATCCTCAGGCCCATTCTCCCGGGGTTGACAGTGCTGCCAAGCTAGTACATATCTCTAGGCCAAAGCGGTGGCCAAACGATGGCTTTTTGCTGGAAGTGGAGAGAAGAGGTAGATGAGGTTGAATCTGAGGGCTAGGGTACCCCCAGGTATTCAAGGTACCTCATAGTTTGTAATGGAACTGGGGGTAGGAAGAAAGCAGTCGGGATGGTGAGGTGAGGGGCCAGCAGCCGGCTGTTCCTGAACTACTAGGTCCCAGTGCAATGTCTAAGAAGTCTAAATTTGAACCTAATCTTCGGGTTGTTATGAAGGTATTTTGTCAAGGTAGGAGAATGGAACATATTTTACTTATTTAACAGTTTATTTGCTTGTCTTATTAAAATTAAAATATTCAGACTAATGGCGTGTGGGTTCGCATTTGTACTCTAGCTCTAGGGCTGGCAAATGTTAAGGATGGGCCTGGCTGTGAGGGCAAGAAGTGCATAGGGTTTGAGAAATGTGAATTCCACACTCTCACCACCATCCATAGCCCTGCCCTTGCTGTTCCTTTGGCCTCCGCATCTCTGCATGTCACTCAAGGCCTACTTTCTGTGGTATGACATAACACGGGTTCTTGTCTCCTCCCCATCTCTGCTCTCAGCCCCACTCCCTATCGGCTAGAATCAATCCCTCCCTCCTCGGAACTTGCACATAATTTTGTCTTAACCTCTTTTATAACAAAGAGTGACTTTTCATCTTATAGTAACCATTTGTGTTCATTCCTTATCTAGCCAATTCACTCCTGGATAGCAAGATTTGTTTCTGAACTATCTTTGTTTCCTGCCACTACATATAGGTGCTCAGTAAATAATTTACTGAACATCACCAATCTGAAAAAAGGTGGATTTCTAAGTAACCAAAAAGACTACAATGAAACTCATTCATGCATTCACTTTTACCTCTTTTGAAAATACAAAATAAAACTCCATAGTAAGTAGTTAAGTCTATGGAACAAAAAAAAAAATTTATTTGAATTGCAGTGACTTAACTTTCATCACATGCATAAAAGATATCGAATGGTATCATTCCGGGCAAGCACGGAGAAGTGGGAGGCACACACTTCTGGTTAGACTTAGCCAACGGAGCACCTCTAAAACTTCACTGGAGGCCAAGTGCTTCCAGGAACACCTCTCCAATGTACGTCATCACAGTGCCTGCAAGAGCAAGACTTTTAGAAAAGACCTCCTTTGATAAAATATTGTTTAACTCTAAATATGGTTACAGTTGCAGAATATTAGTAATTAATGAATTAAAAAATAGAATCTGACTTCAGCCTGGAATTTCCTTTGTCCCCATGCTTGGTGAGATAGTGAATCAGCCCTTATTATATGAGATGACATTAAGAGCCATCATCTTTTATGTTCCTATTCTAGTTTCCTAAATGTGTTGGGAAAAACAAGCCAATATTCTACCCAAAACCTCCTAAAACCTTCGCTCCTAACCCTTCTTTAAATCCATGGGATCCTATTAACTCTCTAAAAGAAGCCAATATACAAAGAAATCTCGAGAGGTCCCACTGGATCACTTCATACACTCATGATTTTACAGGTATGAGTTTACTTTACTACAAGTAAAAAGAAATTAGATATTTGATGAGTGCTGTCACAAGCTTTCATCTTATGATATTTTTCCCTGTTTCTTATTGAAGTACTAATAGCAATTAAGATGGGTGGTAAGTTTCTCTTAGTGGGTAACTGGGAGATAAAGTTGGGTATCATTTTGTTGGTTCTAATTATATTACAAAGTTTTTCATTTATGTGCCATTCTTCATTTAACAAAATTATAAGATATGATGTTTTCATTAAGGTCTGGGGCCCATGAACCCCCTTGAACTGGATGATTACCATGAAAAGGAGTTAGCAGACTTAACTGCACAGATAGGATTTGATCCAGAGCCCGTAAGTGATTGCAGTCGACTCTCACTTATTTGGGGGGAAAGTATCTAGGTGTTGGGCTTTTCTTGCTTTGCCCACTGCTTATCTGCTTCATGAGTATTGGTGACCAAGCTATACAAGGGAAAATTTAACTCATTTTAGAAGTTATGTGAATGGATTTGTACTGGTTTGAATACTTTTCTCCACTATTTTGAAAAACAATCAAGGTTTCTTTTTCTCTTCACAATACAGTTGGATTTTTTTAAACAGATTTTATACTGTTACTGTTGCTTAAATTTACAAAGGGAATGGTTTACAAAAGTTTACCTAGTAATTTAATGAGAGTCTTAAATTCTGTGAATCTGTATATTTGTATATCTTGTACATTATCACTGCTTTTAAAGAAATAAAGGCTTTCTGATATCCACAATAATTGAGAATTGGCTGAATTACAATCAAAAGCCAATAAATGCTCTGTAAAAATCAATAGAGAGTTCTTAATTGATTATCTGAAATGGCCTGATAGAATGATCAACCCCTTCACTGATAAAAACTATAATTTATTAGTAGCTTATATAAATGAAATAAAATGACCAAATAGTATTTGTTTATTGTTTTATTTGGGACCTAAATTTTATCCTCTATATCTACAAAGTTTTGAAAACAAAATTAGTATTTTCTAAGATGTAAATTGTGGAAAGATACATAAAAAACAACTAAGCTATTTCAACATGAACTCTTTTTAGACTGAACACATGTATTTTATATTAGCTTCAGTAATTCCCAAAGCGATATAAAATCAGAACATCGGAAGTAGTTCCATAAACTGCTTTATCATTCACTGAAGGGTTTTTAATTTTATTTTTCACTTGCAACAAGCATTCTCTAAGGCTAGAAAAGACGATATGTATATGCTGACATTGTCGGGTGTGTTCAGCAACCGTCCAGATGTCCACAGATTTGACTCAGCAGGGTCCAGCTCCTTGGGAAGCAGCTTGATCATTTTCATAAAGAAAACATGTACAGTTATACAAAGGATGCTTGTATGCAAAATTATTTTGCAAGTAAATAAACACTTTAATTTTTATTAGTAACAAAATAAAATATGGCTAAAATAGTTGGAAGTTTAAAAGAAAGTTTTATTGAATCTTACTGGTTTCTTACTAAAGCAAAAATAAATGACTCTGGAAAGGTATATGTTAGTGGTAATATGTATATGAAATATTTGGTTGTAGTAGAATAAAATAAAGGTACAAAAACCACTTGTCGCATAAAGGGATACTGTCAAAGTAGGATATGATACACCCTATATTTTTTGTTTATGACAAATTTAACAAAGCATTTCAAAGAGCTGGGGTTTTTTTCTTTTTTTCATAGAACCTACTCAAACCTGGGTAGTAAAAGGCTGTAACGGATTAGTTAATAACAATATGGAAATTCCTCCAGCTGTGAACAAAGTAGGTTCCAAAAGGCCGTTCCTAAGTTCACTTTGTTTTTTAAGTCTGAACTACTGTTACTTTCTCACCAGTCACATTTTTTATTATCTCCACTACCTATTCCATCATCATCATACATCTTTTCTTTTTTTAGTTTTTTTTCTTCAAGGTATTATAAAAAATTTCAAACACGCAGCAAAGTTTAAATAATTTTATAGTTAACATGCATATGCCATCACCTAGATTCTACCATTAGCATATTACTATACTTATTACATAATCCATCTTTCCATCCCTCCAACCATCCATCAGTACACATTTTTTATGCATTTCAGAATGAATTAAACACATTTGTATATTTCACCCCCTAAACATTCAGCATGCTTATCATTAACCAGAGTTCAATTTGTTTGCAGTTTCTTCTTTTAAAGTAAATATACATTCAATGAAATTGCACAAATATTAAGTGTACATTCAATGAGTTTGACAAATACACACACCTTTGTAACCCAAACTCCTATCAATAATATTGAAAATTAGCATCATCCCAGAGAGTTCCCTTATGATCCTCCTAAGTCAACTCCTCCCTTCTTCCTCCTGCCCCCACGGACACATACCTATCAATAACCCTTCAAATACACTTAGCACTTTTGCAGCTACAGACATGACTAATTCACAATAATTAGAAAAACATCTCAAAAAACAAGCATAGAAATGGCAGTGTTTCTCCAAGCATAGCACATCAGTAGCCTCAGCATCACCTGAGATGCGTGGTCAAAAAAGCATTTTCTGAGCCCCACTGCAGACCTTCTGAATCACAGTCTCAGAGGATCAAGTTCAGGAATCTCAGCTCATCCTGATTCAGCCAAGGTTTGAGAGCCCTTGCCTTGGCCTAATAAAGAAAGCTTTGGCTGAGATTTACATAACTGCACATAACTGTTATCATCTATTAGTGATAGGCAGAAGTTTGTTCCGGTCATTCTTTTCTATCCTTGAGAGTTTGAAAGCAAAGAGTTCCTATACAGAGAAATCTCTCTATAGCCAAGTAAAAATATGTCCTTTTCGTATTAGCAAAAATTGGTAGAGAAGGAAAATGTGTTTATTAAGGATCCCAATTTTAATGTCTTTAAACATAAAAGAACAGTGGACTGTGTTTTCCTACACCCATCCTGTGTCCAAACAGTGAAAATGGGTGTGACTTTTGACCTGCCATTTGTGGCAATATCCTCACAATGCCAGGTTTATTAATTTATCAATTTTCTCCTTTTTATTCCACCACTACAGCAAGAAAAATTCCACTCTGTCTTTAAACCCTCCAGACCCTTTGAAGGACGAATCGCCCGACTGATTCAGAATCGACGTCCTCTGGAGGCTACTATCCAGCAAAGACCGCCTTCATGTCCAGATTGCACCCCTAGAGTTTTGTGTAATTTTCATACCTTTGTACCCAGTTCTACAGAAATGATGGCACTTAACGATAACACACCAGCGGATATAACCCGTAAATGCCAGGAAATCGAAGACAAGATTAAGGAAGAACAAAGCTTATTATCTACCTATGCACACTCACCTTGTTATCCAACTAAAGATCTGACTAACATTTATGACATAAAACCATTTCCAAAAATTACAGATACTAAAAAAACAGAAGATTTGTACTGGAGACAGTTATCATTAAAACCCCAACCTACACCTTACTGCAACCCAAGCAATTACATTCGATATGAACATTTTAAATCTGCCTTACATGACCAGTATGCTACGTGTCAAACCCCTGGTAGCCTTAGTAAGCCTAGTATTTTACAAAATAAATCAGACTTAGATTTCAATCTAGAACGTCTTTTAAGTAAGCCAGAAGAACATATGAACTTGAACACTGAAAACGATGAAGAAACAAAATCTCTCCTGGGTTGGATTCCTACCGCTGGAGTGGCCAAGCCTCAAACTGACCTCCTGGAGCTTAAGAACTCTTTTTCAAAAACTGGTACACAAAAACGTTTCCATAAATCAATTCTAGAAGACCACAAAGACCTCAGGGATAAGGGGCATTCAGGAATGAAACACCAATTCTTTGGCCATAATTCCTATTATTTCTATAATTGAGATGGTCATCCTTCCCCTCAAAACCCAGCCTCTTACAAGAAAAGAAAAAAAATATTACACACTTCTTCCTTGTTGCTAGACTCTGTTTTGTAAAGGAGCCACAATGACCTTAATTTAAGTTAGAATTTAAGTCAGAATCTGGTCAGAGGAACCCAGAAACGGTGATGTTCTGACTTCTTGAGAAGTTTTAACAGTTCGGCAATAAAATATTAGAACCAGAAAAATTTATAGTCTTTAATCTCATTTTCAAATTATATTCCAAGAAATTTTCCAAAATCATGAAACAATGTGTATGACAAAGTTTACATTATTGTTTAAAAAAAATGAACATTTGAAAAAATTCAAATGCCCAATAATTGACAGATCTATACAAACTATAGTAACTTAATAAAATAAATATGTGAACACTGTCATACTGTCATTTTATGTAAATGTTTGTACAAAATAATATTAGGTACGAAAGACAAAACTTAAATGTCCAATTAACTGAGGGATGGACAACTCTACAAACTACATTACCTTAATAAAATAAATATGTCGGCCTTGTTCCTTTATGTAAATGTGTAAACAAAAGTCAGTGGAAAAGATGAAATCCAAAATGCTCTGCATGCATGCATTCTAAGCTGGATGTTTCTTTTCTTTGAACAGTTTATGGTGGAGAAATATAACCATTTCTTTTATGCAGGAAAAAAATGATTATATTTCGAAGATCTGGCAATGGCTTTAATTAGTAACTGCTGAATTCTAATTGTGGCAAGAAAGGATGGTGTCTTAATCCACTTGGCCTGCTGTAACAAAATACCACATACTAGGTAGCTTATAAACAACAAACTTTTATTCTCACAGTTCTGAAGGATTGGAAGTCCAAGGTCATGGTGCCAGCAGATCCGGTGCCTGGCGAGAGGCTGCTTCCTCATGGATGGCCATCTTCTCATTGTCACCTCACACGGCGGAAGGGGCCTGGGATCTCTCTGAGGGGCCTGTCACCTCACACGGCGGAAGGGGCCTGGGATCTCTCTTTTTAATGAAGGGCTCAACCTTCATGAACTAATCACCACCCAAAGGCACCACTTTCCAAAATAACTTTGGGGGTTAGGATTTCAACATATGAATTCTAGGGGACACAAACATTTAGACCATAGCAGATGGCCCAATATCAATTATTGTAAAGCCAAATGTCATCATTTTTGGAAGGTGTCCACAAGAGTTTAGCTAACCCTAGATGCAGGTCAACTCAATTAATGTTCTAAGAAGTACACTGTAGATACAGTTTATCATGGAAAGTTCATAGGAATTTCTAAGAGAGTTGTGCTGATATTCTGATCTTTGTTTCATGAGCAACATGTCATTTGGTTACACCTTCTTTAAAACTATTCTGGACTAAAATTGTGGAATTTTTTCCAAACTATTCTATAGCACAAGTTTATTCGGTAATATAGGATGCAAAAAGTTACATGGTAAAATAATATCAGAGAAAAGTGGAGATAACAAAGCCAATCACATGACTCAATCACAGAATTTTCCATAGCCTTTAATATGTACCATATTTGAGGATGTCCAAGGTGAAGGGGATATAGTATACACATTTCTCAAACTAATTTGATCTTAGAACATGTCATAGGACTACAATTACAAAGAACAAACTTTGGAAGATGCAACTGCCATACAGAAATTGGGGTTTTTGACTGTACTTTCCCCCCTGGGTTGCAGAGATGCAGAACTGCATTCTGACTATGGGTATTTACTCCACCCACCTCTATGTAGCAGTGGTGCAGTCTTCTCTTCAGACATCTCAGTCATCATCCTCAATTCCCATAAGAGGATGTCAAGCCCTAGTCCTAAATCTGCTGGTGGTTAAGGCTAATCCATTTGGCCTTATTAGGTGACAGAATACCTATACTCCACGGATGCTCATCATAAGCTCAACTTCAAAAAATATTTATGGAGGCTTCCAGATTAAGATAGAATGAATCCATGCATCTAATTTCACGTACTCTAAAAAACCTATTACAACTTCAGTAGAGTTTTGGTTTTGTTTTTTATTGGATTTTCACCCTCTTAAAAGGATCATTTGTACAGCAAAAGGTTGAAGTTTTGGTGAAGGCAAATTTATTGACTAGTCAGGTCAATACGGGGAACAGGAGCTGAGACATTAGGAACGTTTTGCAAAGGAGATGGATAAAAGATGAGTCCGAACTAGCTAAAGATAGTAGAACCCTACACTGGCAGTGGGGAAAATAGCCAGATTTACACATCAGAATCTTCAAAAGGCTCAAGGTCTGCGAGCAAAGATGGGGTTGAGTGGGGGTGGGAGTAGCTAAAAGCAAGGAAAATTGAGTGAAAGCTAAGACACACCTGCTTCCCTAGATCCTATCACCTGTCCCACCACGCCCCATTCCACATTGTTAGGCAACTCCCCATCCCCCCACTCCCCACCCCCACAGAAGTCCTGAGGATTGTTTTCCAAAGAAAGGTAAAACAGAGGATTTCTGGCATGCAGAACATCAGGCATAGCTGAGGGCTGAGTACTGTTCTGAAAACAGAGGGGATAAGTACTTGTATCAATCAGGGTCCCAGCAAGAAACAGACATTCAAAGGATTTCATTGAGGATAGTTTAGTGAAGAGACCATTTACAAAGATGTGGTCAGGGTTACAGGAATCTCCAATAGTGGGGTATCCAGGAACTAGCAATAACAAGGAGCCTTACTGCTCCCAACCCTCCAGGAAAGGGAAGGGCCCAGTGTCACAGTGCCTCCCACCAGTAAACCCAACCAGAAGCCAGAGAGCAAGGGGGCTCAGGTGATGCAGTCCGTAGATACTCTTGTCCTAAGACCAAAAAAAAAAGGTGGCAAATGGACCTAGATAGGCAAGAAGAGGATAATCAGTAGGGTGATTTTATAAATACTGAGTCTCCAGCTGAGGAGTGCAACTCCCTTCCCAACTGTGCTACCAGAAAGCTGACAAATATGGACTCTCACAGAGTTTCCAGCTGAGGCTGAACAAGGCAACATCCTGCCTTCTTGTTTCAACTTTCACACTGTAAGCAAAGTGTCCCTTCCAGGGTCTATGTCATGCACGTTTTTCACATTTTTGTGTCTTTGTCAGTGATTTTGCTGTTTAAAATGACCCCCAAAGGCAGTGCTGAAGGGCTAGTGTTCCCAGGTACAAGAAGTCTGTGATGCGCCTTAAAGAGAAAATGTTTGTTAGATTTGCTTCATTCAGGCATAAATGCTTAGACTTGACACCAAAATGTGATCAAAAAAAGAAAAAAAATGATAAATGCCTTCACCAAAACTTCAACCTTTTGTTGTGCAAATGATCCTGTTAGAGGATGAAAAGCTATACTACATACTGGGAGAAAATATTTTGCAGACCACATATCTAACAAAGAAAGAACTAATGTCTAGAATGCTTAAACAACTCAAAATTCAACAGTAAAATAACAGTCCAATTAGAAAACAGGCAAAAGATATTAACAAATATTTCACCAGAGAGGATATACATATGGCCAATACGCACAATACAAGGTGTTCAACATCATTAGCTATTAGGAGAATGCAAATTAAAACCACAGTGAGTATCCTAAATCTTCTACCAAGCCTTTCACAACAGGATCCAAGGAATAACTATGCACTGCAGAAAGGGAAATACCTATTCATTTCAAGATTATTAAGCATTGGTTCTTAGCTAACCCTAACCCTCTGGGACCCACACAACCACCATGATCCACCAGTCAGTAGAGAGAGGCTTAGCAGGTTTCACCTGAGTTTGCCTCTTGGTGGAACAAACAGGAACACAGCCATGCTGTGCTTACTCCCTGAGTTCAAGTGTGTCATTAGAACAGATACATTCAGCAACCGGCAGAATCCTGCTTTGGCTCCCTAACCCACAAAGTAAAGGCATACAGAGTATCTGAGCACCTCTTCCCCCAAAAATGAAATCAATACCACATCTTGAGGAAGGAGGTAAAGAGACTACACAGGTATTAGTGCCACCACTGAGGACTTGAAAAATCCAGGGGTAATTATTCCTGTCACATCCCATTTAAATTACCTATTTGATCTATTCACAAGATAAATGGCTTTGGGAAAATGAGAATATATTTTAAATTTAATAAGGTGACAACGCTAATTGAAACAGCTATTCTATATGTAATAAGAGTATTTTTTTTTCTGTCCTCTGGGAGAATTTATTAAAATTACTTGGGTTATTTCTTTCTTAAATATTTACTATAAATTATCCTTGGAGCCATCTAGGCCTAAGGTTTCCTCTGTGGAAATGCTTTAAATTATGGATTCATTTCTTTAACAGTTATAGTACTATTCAAGTTTACTCTTTATTCCCATTTTGATAAATTGTATTTTTCAAGGAAATTTCTATTTGATCTAAATTTTCCATAAAATACTTATTATCTTTACAAGATTTGTCATTTTCATATGGATTTTTAGTGCCTTTTTTCTTGATCGTTCTTACCAGATGTTTCTCTTGTAATTAGTCCATTCTCTCACTTTCAAATCTTTTGTAGATCTTACGTTTTAGATGTATTTTTTGTAAAGAGCAATATTTTAGTTTTTGAAAAATCCAATTTAATAATATTTGATAACTACAGAATTTGGTTCACTTACTGTAATAACTGATCTATTTGGGTTTTAATCTACCATCTTACAATTGTTTTTTTAAATTTTTTTCTTTGTTTATTTTGCCCTCCTTTTTCTTTCCTTTAAAAAAATTAATTGCTATTCTATTTTTTCATTACTTTGAAAAATATACACAACTTTTCTATTATTAGTTTCCCAAGAATCTAAAATATACCCTCTTCTTGGTTAACACAAGGATATTTAGAATATTTTAATACTACTTTTCTACTGACTTAATGCTATTGTTGTCATGTATATATTTCATTTACTTTATGTACGGCTATAACACATAGCATGTCTCTCTCTCTCTCTCTCTCTCTCTCTCTCTATATATATATATATATATATATATACACACACACACAGACACATGCATGTATATGGCTTAGTTTGCTTGTCTTTAAGCTTTATAAAGAGCTTATCATATTAAATGTAGTTTATTTCAACAAATATAATTTTCATTTCTAGAAGTTATCTTTAGCTCTTGTTAAAATCTGCTTGGTAGACAACAATCAGACTTCAAAAGGCTGAATTTGCAAGGTGCTGCTAAGCTTGGTCTTTTACAGACTTGGATAATTAGCCGAACAAGCCTACTTCAGGACACCTAAATGCTCATTATCTTGGTCCCTTCCAAAAGCCACAAAAGGTCTTAGTAAGTGCTGCAAAACAGCACTCTTCTGTGGCAGTGGTGTGTGAGATTAGAGAGAGAGGAACTGGAAGTCAGGACACAGAAAATAAAAATAATCCGGTCATATAGGAAATTGGGTGATCTAGAGCAGAAATCATAGGACCAGTGGTTTGTAAGAGATCTGAGGTATCTAGGTTAATCTCATCTATTTCTGAAACTGAAGACGGGCGAAAGGTTCCTAGAATGTAAGCTCCATCAGAAAAAAAAAAAAAAAGTCCTCATCGATTTACTCTAGGTACATAACATGCGTTTAATAAACACTGGACTGAATGAATAAGCAGAGCTAGACAGACTGTGAAAAAGAAGCAAAAAAATCATTAAAACTCAGAGGTTGAATTTGAGGGACAAGGAAGTCCCATTGACAAATTTGAGCATGTGAGAAAGGCAAACTAGTTCTGGAGAAAAAGTAAGTAAGCTAATATAGTTGAAATTATGTTAGGAATGCAGGTTTGATCACCATAGCTGGAAGCTGTGGTGATCAAACCTGCATTCCTAACATAATTTCAACTATATTAGCTTACTTGAATGTGACCTTCACCCAGGTTAGATGGTATGAAAATCTTCTCTACATTTCCAAGAATTCTCTAACCATGTAACCATGTTGCCTTACACACCCTCCTCGTTCTTTCTGCACACAAACACAAGAGACCGACCGGTCTTGGCAGAAAAGAAGCCGGCAGGTGAGTGTCCAGAGCTATAATCCAGCCTCAGCCGCACCTGCAGCACCTCCCCAGTCCTGGGTCATCCATCAAGGGGAGAACTGAAAGATGACTGAAAATAACTGGGGAGGCGGAACAAGAACAAGATCAGGAGCACGTGTCCAATTCTTTATAACTCCTGGTTCCAGGTCATCCCTCCAGCTGTGTAAGTATAATTGTGTACATTCGTGTAAAGATCGCCAGCTGAAAGGAAGGTAGCCAAAAGGACAGGTGCGTCAAAACTGGGCCGTCTCCCTCCGGGGAGGCAAAACTCCTCCCTCAAAGACAACACGTCATCGAGCGCAAGAGCAGTTACCTTAGCAGGATAACGCCCTGATCCGGACTCCGCTCCACCCTCCACGTCGGAGCACGCATGCACACAAAGGCCGGAGGGTGATGTCATCCCCTCCCGGCACCACCTCGGTGTCGTACGTCAAGTGGCCTGTCGTAACTGCCGGGCAAGCGAGGCTTCGAGAGGAAGGGCACGAGTGCAGTACACCCTACCCTGCTAGCCGGCGTGCGCGAGCAGGTCGCTGACGCGGGGCCTGAAGACGAGAGCCAATGAGGTGCGGCGACGTCACTGCGTAGCGGTCGGCCCGGCCTCACGTCGGGCCGTAAGAAGGCGGAGCGAGTTCGGTTGCACCAACACCGGTACATAGATGCGGACCGGCTTGTCCTTGGACTTAGAGAGCGGGACGACTGGTTTGCGAGCGTGAGTCTCAGTATCGCGCGCGACGAAAGAGCGGTGAGCGCGGGGCGCGGAGCACGTAGGGGGCGGAAGGCCTATCCGTGGGGGCGCGCGGGCGGTCGGAGGCCTGCGCCGGGGATCTCCGAGCGGAGTCCTAGCGGGCAGGCGGGCAGGGCAGCGGGTTACGACCCTAGACTGTGGCCAGCCCGAACCCGCTAGGTTACAGCTTGAGCTGGTGTGAAACCTCAAGCAGCTAGGTAGACGCGTGGACTTGGTCAACGCCCTGAAAGCCCGGAGGCGGCTTGGATACGGATCCGGCTGCGGATCCGTCGTCGGGGCTGAGGGGCTGTGGAAATGATAAGATTTTCCGGTTTCCGGGGCTGCGAGTGGGAGTGGGAGGACGGGGCGCAACGCTTCACACCCCCCGTCAAGTCTCTTCCGCCAGTCAATTGATCAGGCATCTCAGGAAGATAGGTTTCATCACGGTATCCTTGAAACTGGCCTAGATGGGTGACCTCGTGGTCGCCCCGGGGATCACAGAGCTGGAGAACAGGGGTCCCTGGGAAACCTCGCGACCCGCCGCTGACCTCTTCCTCACAGCAGGGCAGTTTAGAATGACCTGAGCAGGCAGAATCAACCGTGACCTCTCTTTCTAATGTGGTTTGATTCATCCTTACAGAGCGACGGCTTTAAATTGTAGTACGAATAAAAATTGAGCATTCTTAGTTGGAATTCTGGTTTAATGTAGTCATCTTTAAACCTGATCAGATTTGTTACTTGTGACCTTGACACCTCATCTTTTGAAATAGTTTTGAACCAGGTTCCCATTTGCTTACTTGGGCTTTAACCTTCTCTCATTTAAAATACAGATGTGTTTTTAAGGAAGTTCTCCTTCCAAATAGATTTTTTGTTGTTGATGTTTGTTTGTGTGTTTGTTTGTTTTTGGTATTAGACAGCCTTTTTCAAGTGCACTAAGTAAAACAAGATCTACCGTGGTACTTAATGTCATAGATTTGCAGTGGATTAGTAATTATTATTGATTGGTTTCTACTGTATTTTTACTTGGAAGAAAATAAATTGAGGTTTTCATTTTTAGGTTTAAAAATGGGTGATGTTGAGAAGGGCAAGAAGATTTTTGTTCAGAAGTGTGCCCAGTGCCATACTGTGGAAAAAGGAGGCAAGCACAAGACTGGGCCAAATCTCCATGGTCTGTTTGGGCGAAAGACAGGTCAGGCCCCTGGATTTTCTTACACGGATGCCAACAAGAACAAAGGTAAGAGGGAGGAAGTTAAATAACCGAAGCACCAAATGCATGGAAGTAACCTATGGTACACCCTTTATCAGGAGTGTAAAATACTGACCAATACCTCTCTCCTTGTTTAGGCATCACCTGGGGAGAGGAGACGCTGATGGAGTATTTGGAGAATCCCAAGAAGTACATCCCTGGAACAAAAATGATCTTTGCTGGCATTAAGAAGTCTGGAGAAAGGGCAGACTTGATAGCTTATCTCAAAAAAGCTACCAAGGAGTAATAGTTGGCCACTGCCTTATTTATTACAAAATAGAAATGTTTCATGACTTTTTTTTTTTTTATGTGTACCATATTTAAATTGATCTCATATACCAGAATTCAGATCATGAATGGCTGATAGAACATTTCTTTAGGGCAGTCCTGATTTAAATAAGATCGGCTTGTGGTTAAATGAATATGGTCAGTTTTTTTAATTCTGAAGGTACTTTTGGTTCCTTGAGTGCTATCCTTGTTTTCCCCTTCTAAAGCTGTGATAGGACATAATTAGTAATGCTCAGTTTTTCACAGAAATAGTGAATGCCATCTGAAAACCTGTAGGAGATTGGTTTTACATTTAGATTTATATAATTGGTTATATTAATATGTTTAAATGCTGAGGATATCCCTTAGCTGTCTCATGGAACAGCAAGACTTGGTTGTGTTTCAGGTTGTGTTCTTTGGCCTGTTAAAAAGGAAAGGGCAGAAGATAAGGTGGCAATGTCTACTTTATCTTTTTGGTCCTATCTATGCCAATTTAATTAAATTCCCTGTATCTAAACTGTTGCCTTTTACTTAAAGGCATTTTAGTGTGGTTTATATACATTATCAAATAAAGAGTATTTAACACTTCTCATATTTTATAGATGATATATAAGGTCAGATGTTTTTAAAATTCAGATGATAGGATATAGTAGCAAACTTTGTGAATTCTTTACTAAGTCAGACAGTTATTCAGGACTATCTTAACTGTTCAAAAACAACTGTAGAATGCTGTATACTTATGGTTGGTAATGGTGCTTTTGCTATCCCACTGGAAGGATTAAAGGATAGATTATCAGCCCAAAATTGTAAATTGCGTGATTATAAGGCTTAAGATAATTAAAAACAAAATCACATTATGATTTTTCTAATGTGCTTGATTTAATGATTGATGCCGGTGTTTTCATGGTCGAAAAGTACAGTATTGAATAGTGAAGCAGCAGAGTTACTTGTCATACTACTGGATTGTTTACTTGAGCTTTTAGGACAACACTTAGTCATTAGAGTTCCTTTGCCCAGTGTGCAAGCACAACAACCTTACACAGATAGAACAACGTGTTTCTGGCCATTGTTTTGTGGTATATAACAGTGTATTATTTGTGTACTAAATTATTTTCTCCAGTTTATACCATACTTTTAGAGTAGTCCCTAGGAATTTTATGGAGATGGTGAGAGAAATTAAGTCCTAGTGTGGGTGTTAATGATAGGGAATTAAAAAATGCATCCTGGTAAAAGCCTTTGTAACAGGACTTGATACCTGCATAAATTAGTGATATTCAGAGTCAGTGTTGCATTTTAGTTTCTAAGAGAATTCTGGACCCCTGTGGAAAGACATGGAGTCCAGGGAGTTAATCTATTTCTCTGCCACTTACATCAACTAAGACATATGTTGGCAGAGATAATTGCTGAGTACCTGCTGCATTCTAGGCCAGTTAATACTCAGTGTCTCTGGTTATTTATAATGTAAGTGATCCTAATAGTTAACTTAAAAGAAGGGCCATTCCCACCTGTAAGGGCTATCTGCTCTTAGAAATAAATGAAGACAAAAAGCTAGCACATATTACCTATATGTGCTCATTCCTAGTGCTTCATTATAGATGACTTGGTGAGTAGTATCAAAAGTGAGAGCCAGATGTATTTAAGGTGTGTTTCTTTAAGGTGTCGCCTGCATTCTGGATTTTGTCTAGAAGAGCACTAGTAGAACTTTGTGTGAAGATGGATTGGACTTGTGTTCAGTAGCCTAGCCACTATTATCTCCTTGAAATATGGCAAGCGTCACTACAGAACTTTAATTTTATTTAGTTGATTTCAGTTTGTGTAACACAAGAAGCTAGTGGCTAGTGTGTTGATAGCACATGTCTGGAACTAGAGCCAGTGGTCTATAACAAAAGTGCTTGCCCTTGGCTTTCTATTTTCTTATTCTAGGATTCTTGCAGATACACTATAGTGCCCTTGAGAACACTGATTCCAGTTCCTGTTTCTAAATCCGATGTGCTCACCTCTGTTTTTACCATGTTTTGCCTATTCCGTTAATAAGTTTGCAATTGATGTTCGGTGGCTGGCATTCTGGTAGGAATATACCTATTCGTCTTCCTTTTCCTGCAATTTTCTCCAGTTTATAGACGTTTTTGCTTTTTAACCACTGAAGATTGTTATAAATTGAAAAGGCTGTGATGGAATTCACAGGCTGTTATATTAGTTGGGCTCAGACAAGAGTAAACCAAAACTAATTTACATACAATGGAGAGTATCCATTTCTATTGATGGGGTCTTTTGGCTCCCTTCATTTTAGTACTTTGAAAGCTAAGATGTTGCTCCCACCTAAGAATACCAGGTGCTGTAGGCGTAAAAAAAAAAAAAAAACAAAAAAAAATGTTGCTTAGCATGGAATAAGAGTAGCTAATTAATGTATAGTTTATACAGGCAGGGCTGATGCCTGACAGCATATGAATACACCTCTAAAGAGACTGGGAGGTTTTGTCTCCCAGATGACACTCCTCTAGGCAATGCTGGGGCTTACTTGACTACTTTGGCTACATTTTTTTGTGCTCCAGACCATCGTCCTGGAGTTCAGGTAGAGTATAATAAAAGTATTAGGTTTCTACTTCCTTAGGAACAGGTGGATTTCAGATTACCTCAATTGGAGTTTGGTATTTGAAAACTGGTCATAACCTCAGGCTGCTGTTTTGGTTCACTCAGAAAGCTAAAAAGGTTTACTATGTTTATTAGTTTAATTCCCAAAGGTTAAATCTATGTCCAGGTTCTCAGGAGGAATTTCACTGGTAGTCTCCCTACATAATCACTAGCAAACTGTCGCTTTCCATCCATAGAAATATACAATGGCGAGAAGACCTGTGTATGGTAATTGATACATCATTGACAGTTTTTAGAAATGGCAGGATAGACTAACTTGCTAGAGCTGTGGTAAAATGAGATATTTTAATCACATTAGAGAAGTCCTAGAATGTTGGAACTGGAAGAGATCTTAGCAATTTTCACGATCCAGCTGTGCTTTTATACAGATGAGAGGTGAAATTAACCTGACTTAGGCTCAAAACTATGGGTACCACTCTACTGGGCTGGGCCACTAACAGGACCTAGTGGTCCAACCTAACATCACTGGGAGGAGGTGAACAGGAATACAGACACCTCGGTTTGGAGAGGGATTGATTTAGCCTAGTCCCATAAAACTCCTATCTTAGCAAGTGAAGCCTTCCTCTTGAGGGTCCAAGGTTAGCAGTGATCAGGTAATCAGGAGCCAAGCGGCCTGGGGTGGAGCAAAGCCCATACTCCTGGGGTGTTGCTTCCTTCCCCCATGTTGCAAGAAGCCCTCCTGCCTGGTATCTTGTTCTTTGGAGGATGCTGGGCCCAAAGTGGCCAGTCAAGTGTTCTTGCCCCACTGACCTGGTTACAGGGCCCTCAGTTGGCGGGAAGCCATGCCCCTCATTTTCCATCCCTCTGGATTTGTTGCCATTTTGGACTGAACACCTGCCAATAAAAATTGTCTACATTGAAAAAAGAAATGTAGTTTTTGAGCAACATAGCTGGAATGACAACCAAAATTCCTATTTAGTCTTAGTCTAAACCCCCTTTTCCCAGACATTAATGAGCTTCCTTTCTCTATTTTTTCTTTATTTATTAGGAACACAGCTATGTTCCACATTGGTGCTATTAAATTATGTGTCTGTAGCTTAAAGTGTACTTTGAAAAAAGACCAGTGGACTTAACTGGTGTAAAGCAAAGAATGCTGGGTTTGAAATTAGAAAAATCATGTTTAGGGGTTGATAGACGGCTTGTGGGCCCAACCTCGTCTGGCACCCGTTTTGGTAACAAACTATGGGAACACCGCCACATTCATTTATGTCATCGAGGGCCGCTGTCTTGCTACATACAACATCAGAGCTGGTTCCAATGGACTGTGTGGCCCACGAAGCCTAACATACTGACTGGCACTTTACAGAAAAAGTTTCTTAACCTTCAGTTTACAGTAGGGCTTTACAGTCTCATTTTTGCCATTTGGGGACTAGAAATAAACAATCTACCTCACAAGATTGCTGCTGAGCATTTGTTGAATGATATCTGTGAGAGCTCTTAACTGGTAAGCACTGAAATACTTGTTCATATCCTATCCATGTCAAATTCCTTGAAAATCACATGAAAAATGTTTGCAGCGACCTAGTACTTCTAGTATTTTTTATTTCAGTTGTCTCTGATGGTTCTGTAGGACATTTGACACCCTTGACTGGTATTTTCTTACCTCCTTCACTTTAAGGTACTCACATGGAATAAAACACATTGGCATCATGATAACCATGCACGCAGAGCCGTAACCACCTGTTGCTAACCCAAATACGTACATACTTCAGCATGATGTTTTGCCCAAATTCTAGCCCCATAACTCAAATTGCTTTATAGTTATAAGGTGCATTCACATCTCAATTCATCCTCACCACCTCGTAAGATATGGAACAGGTACAGCAAGTCCTTTGTCCGTTGGTTCTGCAACTTGAGCAAAATGACATACGGTGAAACTAATTTTACCATAGGCTACTTGATAGAAACGAGTTAAGTTCCTATGATATCAGCGTTACAACAGTCATTTGAGGACCTATGCGTTGTCCCTATTTTATACCTAAGAGTCTCAGCTTGTTACAGCCAAAGGTCACAGGGCATGACCTTGGTAGTACCTTTCCTGACACTACCTTTCCGTGGTGCCTTCTAAAACATAAGCTGGGTTGCTTCTAGTAGCCTCTTTACAGAACTCACACTTTCCTTACAGGAGTCTGGTCTTTCTCCAGACCTCCGAGCCTCTGCAGCCCTCACAAGTGGAGCCTGCTTGTTCTTCCACACTGTCCCCAGCAGTGGCTTTGTGAACTTGGTATCTTCCAGATCATTACCCTTCCTTTCACAGGCAGAACTTACCTTTGTGAGATTGGTGACATCTTCATGGGCCCTTTGCTGTTGTCTACTTCTGGACCTCCATCGCATTCACTGAGAACTTTGGCGCCTAGCTTATATGCTTTTATATACTTTCCTTCTGACTTTTTTTTTTATTTTATTTTTTAAATTATACCGGTAATAGCTATATGCAGGTGAGCGAATGACACATCTTTGATGCCACTGTGGCTACAGACTTTTTACTTGATTTTAACCCTTCTCGGCACTTCTTCCCCATGGTTGCAATAGACTTGTCATTTCTCCAGAACCTCCCACCTCTGAACTTAGAAATCCCACTGCAGCAATCTGATCACGGCTTCGTGTCACTCCATGTCTCATTTCTTTTCTATCACTGATTCAGCTGAACCAGCAGAAACCCTGTATAACTGTCCTTGTATGTACCCTTTCTCTCCCAGCATTCCCTGTGGTTAATTTAGAAGTTCACACTCAAGCTTATCTCATCCCTGTCCCCTGTCCTCACAGCAGGTGGCCTTCCCTCCCCTTTCCGATATGAGTTCTCTACTTCCGAGGTTTTCGTTGTTCACCATCCTCTACCTTCAACAGTGTTCTTACTTCAGATACGGTTCAGAGTGTTCAGTTACATCACACATTAGCTCCAGATGGCACGTAGGCTACAGCGTGGTCAATCTGACACCCATCACCAACCCCTTTGTTCTCTGCCTCCCTCTCCCATCAAAACTGGGAGAGCTAAATGCTTTCATTTCAGTGTAGGAACTTCAACTTGGATCTGCAACAGAACAAATAAATTGTTTAAGTTCTATAAATTATCTTTTTTTTTATTCGATTTAAGTTTAATGACATTGTAACTGTCCCTGAATTGGGCAAGGGCAATACTTCTGGACTAAGACGATTAATCTTTCCAGTTTGGGGACAATAGGGTGGTAAATCTATAGATAATTTTCTTAGTCACCTGCCCTCAGTTGGAACAGACCATGTTGTCAGTAAGACAAAAACTATACTTTTACTGGTAAATGTTGAAGGAAGATGGCCCAAGGATCTGAGCCCTCTGCCGATACTGCTTAATGGAATCTTAGGCACATTAATCTTTCTGTGCCTTAAGTTTCCTCATCCATAATGTAACATTATGTTAGCCCTTACAGTTGTTGTAAGGATTAAACAACAGAATGACTCAACACATTACCTGGCACTCAGTAAACACTCAAATGTGAACCAATTTTGAACTGGACGGACAGGACAATTTGTCAAATTAACAGATTGCATAAAAGCGAAAGGATGCTAAAATGACTCTTCCAACTGAAGTGATTTAGTGGGAGAGAAGGGCCTGAAGCTAGAGATTTATAGCCATGACTCGAGTCCATCACTCTGACTCATCAGGTAATGTCTCATTCCCTATTAGATATCTTGCATTCTGTTTTTCAGTTCATTCTCCCAAATAAAACCTTGATCGCCCTCTTGTAGGTTGCATTCTCTTCTGTAAATTGTAAGTTAGTCAGTTTGTGACTTTTGGTAAGCAGAGTCAAAGATCCTCATTAAAAACTATAATGGTAGCTATTTTATAGCTCTAATATTTTGTGTTCCAACTGCATGAGTACCAGATGTATTCTATGCTTGGTCTCATTTAACATGACAGTCTTGTGCATGGGGGTGGAGGGAGGTAATTATTGACTGCACTTAATCAGAAAATGAAGCAGAGAGATGTTTAATTGCTCACTAGTAAATGGTAAAATTAAGGTTCTAAGTCAAGTCTCCTTGACTGCAAACCCCTTATCTTTCTAATAGTTCCTGACCCTTAGCTGTCCACATCTGATGCCACATACAATTTCTAACCTCAATCCTATCTAGTCATTGTGACCACCCAGGGGCTCCTGGTGAGAGTGTGACTCAAACAGTTCATCACGTTAACAGAACAGTTAAAAGGCAATGACACACAGGACATTTTTAGAGGCTAACAAAATTTAGAAATATTATGTCTAAGTACTAGTTAGTGGCAGAGAACACACAAAGAAGATTGAAGGCTTTTAGGTATCTTGTTATCTCTAACAAGAAAAACATTCAGATTCTTGGCACAACCATTAGTGACTGACTTGCTGACAGGATCTAAGGGAACTACTGGCCTCACCTGGATTACACAAAGGTGAGGAGAAAAGAATGTGGATGGGGAAGCGGAATTGTGGCCCATGTAAGCACTGAGCTGGTCCTCTATTAGGGAGACTCCCGGGCACAGTCCTGGGCAGGTCTGCATGTGCTACTAGTTCTCAACCCTAGTTAGCGTTTATATCACTTCTGTAGCTGGAAACTGCCTTTTTTCCAAGAATGATTTGTTTTAAATATGTTCTAGTGAGCGCTTCTAGTAAGGAAAAGAGACTTCATCTCAGATAAAGGGAACTTTTGAAGGCTTTTATAAAGTATACTGTCAGTGGTGATGAGTCAGAGATTTTTACCCTACTCGCAAGCTAAGAAGTCAGCTTGCTGCCATGAGAGACTAATCAGAAACAAAGGATAGTTTATCCATTACTGCAATGAGAGAAGCCAGGGTATCAGCACTTTTGTGTGAGTTCCCCAATCCCAGTTCCCACAGGGCAACACCAAGAGGGTTAGATAATACCTGCACACACAGTGGGTTACATTACATGAGAAACACAGAATATATAAAACCCAGTCTTTTATAATAGGCCTAAGCTCACCTGACCTTTGCCCCTTGGGAAACATCCTAATTTTACTGAACAGTAAACAAACCTGCCCTCTGCATAAACAAACCTTCCCTCTGTCTTCCTTTTCCAAAGCTGTTCATTATAAAAATATCCTTGAAAAAATCACCTAGACAAAGGCCCTATTCCCTAGAACAGTGCCTCTGTTCACAAGGTAGAACATGAGAGATCCATGGAGAATTGTCTACCAACAAAATCATGGACTTTTATAAAAATGCAGGAATGAATCTGGAGCTGGAGGATGGCAGGAGTTTGTAGATCTTAACTCTAGAGCACTACCATTATTGGGGTTCAGCCACACTCTGCACACCTGGAAAATTCTTTGTCTGGTTTCAGTGCAACATATAACTGGCCCAGCTCATAGTTGTCATCCCAGACCTTAAGTCATATATTACTGACCAGTCTGTTTTGGCTTTCGGTCCAGTTCCACCAATGGTCTAAACAACACTGGTTGGAGGAGTTCACATGCTCTTTAAAAACTCCACGTGCATGCTGATGTCTCCAGAAGGGTCCAAATAATGATCTCTCCTCCCTACCCAGGTTCTGAACAAAACGAAAATAAAACAAAGAACAAGGCAGATGGGAAATTAAATCTCACTCACTGATAAAGACGAGGTTGGAAAGCTTAAGGCAAGAGTTAGGCAGACTTAAGCACCCTCTTGTAGGCAATGTGGGACCAGAGTTAGAACGTCGAATTTCTTGAGCTCGTAGCTTCTAGTTCGGTTTCTCTTCAGCATATCTACTAGCCAGCATCGCTACTCTTTCGCTTTGGGGCCATTACCAAGTAAATAGGGTTACTAAAAAACAAGCAGTGCGATACTGAGAAGGTCGATCTGATAACCTAGCCGACTACTAAGTGACTAATGGGCGGGAGCAGACACAGCGTGGAGACGCCGGGCAAAGAAATGGCTCTCATCTGGGCGTGATGGAGCAGACGTCGCAAGATGAAATCTCGCTACTCAGAATGGCTCACCATTTAAAGCTTATCGAGTGCTTATTTCTGGAATTTTCCATTTAACATTTTCAGATCACAGTTTCACGTGGTTGACCACTAGTAACCGAAACCTCAGAAAGCAAAACCTCAGATAAGGTGGGACTACTATAGACGGTCGTGTGCGTGAACTGAATAAAAAGCATTGGTGAGTGGTGCAGGTTTGGAAAGAAAAAAATAAGTAACATTTCTTGAGTATTTGGCACTGTGTTTAGACAATTTCATTTAATCATTTAACCAAAAACCTGTATTATCCCTATTAAACTAATGAGTCAAATGGCATTCAAAGGGTTAAATAATGGTACACAGTTTACACAGCTAGCAAGTCACAGAACTGTGATTTAAAGTTTGCATGAGTTTAGTTACCCATGGTATCCGATATTATGAGAAAAAATTATTCCAGCAAAGGCTGATGAAATAGGCATCATTATAATTCGAAAAGAATGTTCTTAATTTTTTTGGTTTCATTTGGTGGCAGAGGTTGAAATTTGCCTTTAATAAGCCTAAGTATTGGTGTACAGAAGAAAGTTGTTAGAACATAGTTAAATGTCAAACTGCATATGTTTTGATAATAGCCCAAATTATCATCGATTCTGCTCTTAATAATACAATGTAAATTTTATTCGGCAAAATATTTTTAAAAATACTATTTAAAAAACTGATAAAAAACAACCTTTAACTCTATGCATGTTGTATTCCTTTTTTATAGAGAATTTTAAAATATAGAATTTCTTTTTATGTAGAATTTTTCTTAATTCATTCAATTACCGATTCAACATTTTTTCAACTGACATTATTTTAATAAGCATTCCTCATACAGAATGAGCCTTTTTAAAAAAATTAGCTGACTTTTTTTTTAATATGACTTGATTGGATCAAATTTTGAGTATTAGATAATACTAGTAAGGTACTACTAGCACATTAGCTCATAGCTAAATTAGAACGATAGCCCATTATATTTTTACCAAATTAAAAGTAACCCAGTTTCTATTTTATGTAATTCATATGTGTGTGAGTGAATATTTGTGTGCATGTGAAAACTCATTTTCATAATATTCTGTCAATTTGGAACAGGTTATTTTGATATCTAAATCAATTATGATAAATATATTTTAGAAGTGAAAATGTGTACTTAAGTTTTGATTGCCGCTGAATGCATTAAGACCTTGCTATTCGATATTTTTTTTCTTTACTAAAAATAGGGAAGTCATTTGCCATTAGGGCTGATAAAATAGTGGTATTCCTTTTATTGGTTTTTAATAGTCACCAGGAAAATATTTTGCATGAAAATATGGAGTTTATTTTTGTTTATTATTCTATTATTATAGCCATAATCATTGACATATAATATTTTATTGCATATGACCAAAATCAATGACAATGATTTCATTTAAAAAAAAACTGTTGCATATTTTGGCCAAATTTAGGGCAAACATTTTGAATTGTGGTAATCTAATTTGCAATAGACAAACGCACCAAAAGCAGGCATTTGTAAATAGGAAGGATGTATGTGATAACAGCACATCATTTGAAAGAATCGTGTGGTTAATTTAAGTGGGCTCTTAAGTGCTGGCAGTGGGTGAATTGAAATACCTTTTACTCCATTTTTGCAAAAAGAAACATTGCAGCTAATAGAAATCCTGTAGCTTCTTTTATTTTGCAGGTCTTTTTATTTCCATCTGGCAGGTGAAATTCAGAGGGACTGCCACCGTTATATTTCTGACATATATGTTTTCTAGTTGACATCAGCGATCACCCTATTTCCCCTCCCAAGTATTGTCAATGCTGTCTTAAGATAGGAGCTCATTGGCAGACTATAATAATAGGTTTGATCTCAGCCTAAAAATATCTGACATGAAAAATCTTACCTGACATTCCTTATACCTTAGCAGCTTCTCTCTTAGTTTAATTTTTTTTTCTTCAGCTCAGGTACCTGACAATGATAAGCAGTTTGTAACAGACCGTGAGGCTGAAAGTTGTAAGTATAGTATGACTCTTGAAATTTCTGTTGCCTTTTTCATTTCCTTCTTTTATTATTCCTCTTTGATTGATTTCCACTTCCTGTGTCTGTTTTCACATTGTGTCAGTGCCTTTTTAGCTTCCAGTCAGGAGGAGAATTTGTCAGGTTGTGACATCTGTAGAACCCCTGTATGATCTGAGCAGAGCTCCAAATAGTAGCTAAAGAAAACTGATTTGATTAAAAGATGGTCCTGTTCTCTACATTTGGTTAATATCTTTGGAGAAGAAACTGTGAGATCCATGAATATGCAAGTATTTACTTCTAGTTTTCAATATGTTCACAGGAAAAGTCTGGATGCTGATGGGAAACAGTCAGCAGTTAAAATCTATATGAGATTATTTATCATATAACATTAAAATTCTGGACCAAACATTCGTTGCTCACTATTATTTTACATTCATGAAATCTCACCTTCTTTCATTTTTAGCCTCGTTTTCTGCTTGCTAGTTGCAGTAACACAAAGGGAAGTAGCCACTGGCTTCTCTTCGAATTTCTTTGGTGCTATCTTACCTTGAGCCTTACTCTAGACCTATCAGAGAGTGCATGAGGAGTGATTCGTGGGTGCTTGTCCTGTAATTGCAGAGTGAGCATTTTGCCTGTGCAAACATGGTTGCCTCGGGGGTTACTTCTGATATTCATGCTTTGCTCTTCTACCAGCGAACTTCGGCTACTGACTTGAGATGCAAATAGTAAAGAAGGGTACAAATACCACCTTGATTATGAAACTGACCTAATACACTTTTGTTCTGTTAGCGCCATTTAAAACTCTAACTTTTTTAATTTTCCAGACCATGACCGTTTCATAGGAGACAATATCAACAGCAATAAGAGATGCTTAATACCTTACAACTTATCAAACCCATATTTTCAAACCTAATATTGTAAACCTAATACAAACACGTATGTTACTTCAAGTAGCAGATGCTTGTGAGCAACGTTTTCAACTTTTGTTTGGTATCTTAAATTTCCCAGGTGTCAAGAATTATGAGAGCTTTCTTCTAGATTCTGTCCCATGTTACATGTTTTAGTTCAGCTCTGTAAAAAAATTTTTTTTTTAATTGTGGTAAAATATACATAACAAAATTTACCATTTTAATCATTTTCGAGTGTGCAGTTCTGTGACACTCACATTGTTGTGCAAATATTAACATTATCCATCTTCAGTATTTTTTCGTCACACATGGAAACTCTGTACTTACTAAAGAAAAACTCCCCACTCCCCCTCCCCTACCCCTAGTCCCCAGTAACTGCTGTTCTATCAGCTTGAGTTTTGATATGAGGAGAGAATTTTGTATGCTGTTTGTTGTCTGACTATAGTTATTAAACATATGACTTCAAGAAATCTATTCGGCAATGATAGAGACCTTAATTAGCGACTCTTAGAAACTCCCAGAAGGATGATAGCTAAGGATGACATATGGGCAAGGCCTCCCCTTCATCAAAATGTGAGAAGAGAATGGTCACATTTCCAACAACATTTCCCTTCCCTATCGACAGGGCACCTGAGTTCTTTCTAAAAGCTATACCTGTCATCTGAGTGGGAGAATTCATCTCATTGAGTTATTTTACATCGGAAGAAAGTGGTAGTGACTCCAACACTGTACCACATGCCAGGGTAAAAGAACGACCTTAAGTTAAATTTTTACTACTTATTTGACCTCTTTTTAGTTTTTCTTATTTCTTACTATTTTGTCTCCTTGAGCTCTCTTTATACTCTTTTGATTCCTCCTTCTCATTCCAACTCATCTTCCTTCCTTCCTTCCTTCCTTCCTTCCTTCCTTCCTTCCTTCCTTCCTCCCTCCCTCCCTCTTTCCCGGGGTTCTGTCCCTAAACATTTTCTCTTATTTTACATGTGCCACGCCAGCACTGTCCCATAGAACTTTCTGTGATAACGAAAACCATCTATATCTGTACCGTTTGAAAGAGCGGCTAGCCACGAACCACACTGGCCATTGAGCACATGAAATGTGGCTCATGGAACTGAATAAGTAAATTTTTAATTTTATTTAATTATCCTGACTTTAAATTTAAATAGACGTGTGTGGCTATAGGCTAACGTAGTGGTCAACACAGTTCTGTATAGCTGTATAGCTGTGTCTCCTATAGCATTATCTCTAGCCTAGGTCTCCATTCTGCTCTGTCTGTCTACTGGACATCTTCCCTGATCCACCACTGTGGTCCTTGTACATATTAGAAAGATGCAGCTAAACTCACCCCCGCAGCCCTCAGCTGAGCATCAGCATAAAACCCCATTTACACAGCAACCCCAATCCTCAATATACGCTCCACAGACAGTTCACGCTCTGCAAGGCCAATGCCGAAATCATTATTTCATTTTTACTAACATCTCTCTTCCACTCCCGTTGCTTTCTAAGTTGAAGGCACCCCCCGTTCATGCTGAAAAGCCTTTGATTTATCTTTGAACCCTCCAGTTCTTTACCATTAACTTCCAACTGCTTACCAAGTTATCGATTCTACCTTTCAAAAACATCTTAATTTCATGGTCTCTGCTTTCATGGTCGGTCTTTGTTTTACTATCTTAGCTCACACCCACACTCTGCCTAGACCAAACTTGCGAGTCAGCCTCTCGATGGGCAGCCTTGCCCTCTGTTTTCCCTCCTTATGGTGCACTCCCAGCAACGACGTTATCACACAGCCGTCGGACCTTGTTAATGTTCTCCAGGACAAAGTCTTCATTCTTTACAGAACATCGTTCTATAACCTGGGCCCTGACTACTGTTTCGCTTTTAACTCTTGCCATCTCAGCGCCTTGTCCCTCCCCACTCTCTGATCTCAGTCCCTTCTGATTTTTTACTTCTCCCAACAGGGGGAGCTGTTTTATGCCTTTGCACATGTTCATTCTGCTTTAAAAGTTTTTTATAGTAGCCCTCACGCCTTATCCACGGGGTAAATGTTCCAAGACCCCCAGTGAATGCCTAAAACTGAGCCACGGACAGTACCAAACCCTATTTCTTCCTAGGCATACGTACATACCTGTGATAAGGTTTAATTTATAAATGAAGCACAGTAAGAGATTAACATAATTACTAATAAAATAGAACAATTATAACAGTATACTATTATAAAAGTTATGTGAATGTGCTCGCTCGCTCTCTCTCTCTCTCTCTCTCTCTCTCTCTCTCTCTCTCTCTCTCTCTCATAACCAAGACTGCTGCTAAGCGACTTAGGGGCAGGTGGCATATGTAGCGTGAATACGCTGGACAAAGGGATGATTCATATCCCAGGTGGCACAGAGTGAGACAACATGAGATTTCATTACACTACTCAGAATGGTGTGCAATTTAAAACTTACGAATTGTTTACTTCTGAAATGTTTCATTTAATATTTTCAGACCTAAGTTGACCACGGATAACTGAAACCACAGAAAGCGAAACCATGGGTAAGGGCGGAGATCGCTGTACTTGACGGTAAGAAACTAATAAATGTTCTGTGGGTTGATATGCATGGTCTTCCCAACTACAATTTGGGTTCTATAATGGCAAAGACTATCTCCTTTAATTTTTATTAAACACCACTTTTAATTACTCCTCTTTGATTGCGTGAACCAGAAATCTCACACTAGCTCAAGTAATGGGGGGTTATTTTTTAAAAAATTATTGCCAGGAGGGAGGCTGGTATCACAAAGATTTCTAAGAATAACAATGTTCACAGTCTAAGGCAGCTCCAGAGGCCAGATTAACGTGTTTGCTCCATCGACCAGAGCTGGATCTTTAATCCAACACGGTGCCATTAATATGACTTCTCTTCTAGACTTCGCTTCTTTTTTATGTCTTGTCTACATCTGTTCTCGACTAGCTGACTCTTTCCCATTCAACTACCTTATTAATTATCTCTGATAGGTAGGGCTTTTAAACCAAGCCACTTCATAGGTTTTCATGTCCCCATCTCTGCCCTAATCCATGGCCATCTCTTACTCCAGGGAGGGCCTGCTTCATTAGCTGAGGTCTCTCAAGGAGGAAGTAATTGGTGGGCCTGACAGGCCCTGTGATTAACATGTTTGTCAAGGGTCTTACACGGTGTTCAAAATGAATATTTATTTAAGTTATCTGAAGGGAGAGTAAGAAGAATGTCATGACTATGTGTAGTTTAATCCTGTTTAATGAGCCTGGATATTTGTTTGGGTCTTAACATCGAGCTAGGGTATAAATGTCCTATTCTTTGATTGGCAGCTGTCACTGCTGTTTTGAGATTCTGGAAGAGTTTGTGAATCTATCCCTCTCTTCACAGTAAGTTCCATGCCTTCGACAAAAAAAGCCCACCTGTTTCTGAGATTAAACGTTTTTCCCCAATGAAATCTAGAGCTATGACACTTTATTTTTAAATAATCATTTACCAAAGCACTATGTTCTTTCCTCTCCCAGAATTATTCAGGATGCACCTTTATAAAAATAAGCAATTTCACATTGTCCCAATTTGGCCTTTTAGTATTATATTTGCCTTATGTCTTTCATTTAAATTTTAAATATACATTTTGTTTACTATTAATATGCTACCTAGATTATCTCATTTAGTCCTCCTAAAAGCCCTGTGAGATAGGTATTATTATTATTATTATTATTATTATTATTATTATTTTACACATTAGAAAATTTGAGTTCGGGAAGGTTAAATAACTTATCCAAGTTTGCATGTTTGGTGAAAGTAAGAATGGAGGTTTAAAACCCATGACCGTCAAAGTCCATGATCAGTCCGCCCACCCACGTTGCCATCCAGACTCTTTCAGAACGTGGGGCATTATTTGAGGGTCACAAAAGAGTAGAAGTGATTCCCAGTTCTCGTCCTCATCGCCTGACTCCCCCAGTGCCTGTATTATCTGATGCACGTGAATGAGTTTTCTCTGGTTCCATCTATGCCTAATATATGAAAATACTTCTTGGAAACATAAAAAATTACACTAATTTAAATAGAGATGGTTTAATAACAAGTTACAGAATTAATATGATCTGGGAGCTCTGGAGGGAATAAATAAATTAGAAAAGAAAGGTGTTGGAAAGAGTAAGATGAAAGAATAAATAAAGAATCTAAAGAATTTAACATTTTTCTTAATTTTTTTCTAATGCTGGCTCTGTGTACATATGATTGTCACGTGACAGCTCCTTTTAAAAAGTAGTAGCCAGACTCAGACACTTCCCATAAAATAAGATGCCTTTAAAACACACTTGGCACATCGTGGAGAGCCAGCTGTGCTTTGCAATGAACACAAGAGGGCGCTAAGCTCCACAGTGATGCCCAGGCCACTAAGGCCTGCATCCAGCGTCACAGCATTATATACACCCAATTGTTTTCAAGTGATATTTTTTAAAAGTTATACCAAGTGTTAAACAAAAACATAGAGCTTCTCTCCTAGCTAGATATGCCTTTAGTTTAGTCGGTACCCATCTCAGTTTGCGATTTGTATGTGCCTGTAAGATTTGCCAGTCGCCAGATTGAAGATATCAATATTTCTAAGGAATTAAAATAAGGTTGCTCAGACACGAGAGTATAAAAAGAAAGGTTGCAGAAGCATTGGCAGGGACCACCTAAGCTTTCTCAGTGAAGAGGAAGCCTTAGCAAAGACTTCAAGTGCCATCCCATAAGAAGGCCCACACACTCACACCATTTTAGCAGGAGACCATGAACTCTGAGCCATCTAATGACCCCTGCTCTATTTCCATGCTCACAAAGCAGCCTCTGACAATTATGTGACTTCTTGGGGTGGGGGAGGGTGGTAGTGGTCTGTGTCTATGCATGGACATTCAAGGGTAAAACAAACATTAAAAATCTTGTTTCTTATAGCAAAGCAAAACAAAAATAATGAAAATATTGCAATTAAGTATTTGTGGCAGTTATATTTCTTATTTTAGGAGTGTCACAGGAGAGGAAGATTTTAAGATAGCACCCAGAGTTTGAAGCTGGGTGTCAGCTAGGACCATTAACAGACACAGGACGGAACCGTGGGGCCACGGGAGGAAAGGCTTTGCCGCGCATTTGAGGCACACAGGCTGTTCGTACGGGTGGCAACTATCAACAAGCAGTTAGAAATGAAGCCCCGTGTTGGTACCAGCACAGGGAGAGAGAGAAATACAGATATGGGAGCCACTGGCCCCGGGGGGATTATTGCATGGATAGAATTACTGAAGAAGAGTCTAGAGAAAGAAGAAATGGGGCCTGAAGCAACCTTGGGAGTGAGGAAGTAAAACCCACAGGGGCTGAGGAAGTAAGAGCCACGGAGGACAATGAAACGGGATTCTGCGGTGCTGTCACAGGGGGCAGGTAGGTGTCTTTTGGAAAAGAGTAGTGCCAAGTGCTGCAGAGAAGACAAAAATGAAAAAGACTGGATTTTTCTGTTTAAAATCACTGGTTACAGTCAAGAGAACAAGAGAAATTGAAATAGAAGTCAAATTCTAAGAGCTTACCAGTAAGTAGGCTGGGAACATCTTGTCATACCAGAAAGCAAGGAACCTAAAGGATTTAGAAGCCAATTTGAAAAGGATAACACTGGCCTACAATGGATCAATACAAGCAGCAATAAAGATAGCAACTGTATTAGTTCTCTATTGTTGCTGTAACAAATTACCACAATTTAGTGGCTTAAGACAACACAAAGTTGCAGTTTTATAGCTTAGAAATCCAAGAGGGGTCTTACTGAGCTAAAATCTAGATGTGAGCAGGACTGCATTCCTTTCTAGAAGCTTTGCTGGGAAATCCATTGCCTTGCCTTTTCCAGTTTCTGGAAGCTGTGTTTATTGCTTGGATCATGAGCACTTTCTTCCATCTTCAAAGCATCAGCCTGACCCCCTCTTTTGCCTCCCTTTTCTGCTTTTAGGCACTTGTGAACACACTGGGCCCACCCAGGTAGTCCAGGGTATCTCCCTATTGTTAAGTTGACTGTGTGGCAGCCTTGATTCCATTTGCTACCTTAATTGCTCTTTGCTCTGTAGGGTGGCATATTCCCAGGTTCTTGAGATTGGGACAGGGACCTCTTTGGGGAGCTTTGCCCTGCCTCCCACAGTAACTACAACAGTTTGAAACATATCAAGTATATTTAGATGCACAAGTTCAAGTGCTATGAAGAAAAACAAAACTCACCACCAGGAAACTGACACAACATTGAGAAAACCGGTAAAAAAAAAAAAAAAAAAAAAAAAGACGGTGGGGCGGGGAATGATCAAGTATTTGTCTTTCCCTTCCTATACAAAAGTATCTTGGTAAGCAAAAATTTGGTGAGGAAAAAAATTTTCTTTATAAAAGCATTCCAGCTAATACGTGAACGGGGAACATCGTCATTTCCCAATCCTGGGTGAATTAATGGACCTGGGCAATCATTATCCATGACAACTAAACATCATGAAAAACAGACATCTAGATATTCTGTGCCTCCTGGCGGGAGCACAGAGCACCAACCACTTGTGACTTCTTGCCAGAAGAGCAGATCCTGGCACTGGTATGAGGCCTCCAGATCCAGCCACCAGTTGACAGGAAACGCAGGGGACAAAGGAACACATTGAATGACTTTGTAGGGTGCGACGGGCAAAATCCAGACTTGAGGAAACTCTATAAGACACATGACACACATTATTTAAAACAAAACAAAACAAAACAAAAAAATACTATAAGAACAAAACAGAAGATGAAGTATTGGAAGACTCAGAAACATAGCAACCAATTGCAATATATGAGCTTTATTTGGGTCCTAATTCAAATAAACTTAAAGTATTATTAGTCAATTTGGAAAATGTGAACAGTAGCTGAATAATCGATGACATTAAGAAATTATTATTATTTTAAGTGTTGCAATGGTTTTTAAAAAATATTCTTTTAGAGATATATCCTGAAGTAGTTGCAAATCAAATGACGTGATGTCTGAGATTTGCATCAAAATACCCTAGGGGCACGGCAGGGAGTAGATGAGGGTACAGCTAAAACAAGATTGACCATAAACAGATAATTGTTGAAGCCAGGTGGCAAGTGTGTGGCATTTCATTATCATGTTCTCTCTCACGTTTTAAAAATATGGACAAATGATCTGGGCTCTGTGGTCAGACTGCCTGGGTTCGAATTCATTTCCTGGTTGTGTAACACAGGGTTGTTAGGAACTTTGAATGAGAATGTGTTTTTGTAATAAACTATACACAACATAAAATTTACCACTTTAACCGTTTTTCAGTGTACAATAGAATGATGTTAAGAACATTCATGATATTGTGCACTCAACACTACTACCCATTTTCAAACCTTTTGATAGTCCCCAAAAGAAACTCTGCCATCCCCCAGCCCCTGGAAACCTCAGTTCTACTCTGTGTCTATGTGAATTTGCTTATTCTAGGTACTCATATAAGTGGAATCATACAATATTTGTTCTTTCATGTCTGGCTTATTTCACTTAGCATGTTTTCATGGTTTATCCATTTTGTAGCATATGTTAGAATTTCCTTTCTTTTTTATTGCTGAATAATATTCCACTGTTTGTGTATACTACATTTTGTTTATTCACTTACCACTTGAGAGAATATTTTAAAAGCATTTAGAAAAGTGTTTGGTACATAATATGAGCTTGCTAAATGACACCTAGTAAAGTTTATTGTCATTATAAGAAAAATATTAGAAGAAAATTCACCAACATTTTGACCATATTTGTATTAGGGTTGAGAGATTTTGTTTTCTCCTCTTTTATAGGATTTGTGTTTTTTGGTGATGTGGTTTGATAATTGAAAAATGTTTAAAATACACATATTTTAGCTACTTTACTTTATTTATTTTTTTACCAAACTTTTTTTAAAAAGGTGTACACATACTGTCTCAACCACCCTTCTTGATAATCCTTTTTAAATTCTAGAGCATTGCCCAGTTTGCTCTAAGTGCTGCATTATATTCTGTGCCCAGTGGGTGGCGATATCGACATTTGATCCCACCTGCCGCTTATACTCTCACAGCCTCAGTCTGGTTAACACGCACTGATTTATTATAGTCTTAGGGATGTAGGCAGTAGCTATCCCCAGTTTACGGACAGTGTTCTGTACTGCCACCATCAAAGACAGTGCCAGGTGACATCTGGGCCTGTGAAGTTCCACCTTTCCCGGTTCTGTTCAGCTGCCTCCCTTACCCCAGCTCTTGCCCACTGTGGAATTGCCAGTCATCCTAGGTGACTGAGAAGGAGGAGAAAAAGGTACAAGGAAGAAGAGAGAAGCTGATCCTTTCTCCTTTCCTCAAGCTGGGGTGGAGGAAAGGCTTTAATATGAAATACAGTTTAGCCTTTTGACCAATACATGAAATAAAGTTATAATCAGTGACTTGGCACTAGACGTGACCAGAGGATTTTTTATTACCTAAGAATAAAACCGACTCCAAGTCAGTCCACACCTGTATGGCTGGACCAGTCATCAAAATATACGTGTCCTGTACCAGATGGAAAATGCTCCAGGCTGAGCAGCCCCCCATCCCCCTGCCCACACACACAGCTGCCATGACCCTTCTCCTTGGACCTTTCATAAGCCCTAAGATGCAGAAATTAAAGTGGAACCACCTGGCCCAGCAGGGGATCTCCAAGAGCCTACTCCAGCCTTGGGCCACTGTGAGTTGATAGGTTTAGGGCCATGCCTGAACCAATGTTAAGGACTTTTAATATCACATCTACCTAAGATCAGCCAGAAAAATCATGAGACCTGCCACAGATTTGTCCTAGGGCAGGGAAGGAAATTATGTGGTTTAACAGGTTTAATTGGGGGGGGGGGTAGGGGTGGGGAGTAGGGGGTGAGGAAGGAATGGGGAGCAGATAAAGTTGTTTTCTAATTGCACTTACTCTGGCTAATGTACCTGTTACATTATTATTCCTATACTTAGGAAAGTCAACAAACACAACAAATTGAAGGAAATGAAAAAGTCAGGGTTCGGAATATAAGATAAATCAACACAAATCGATTGCATTGCTACACCAAGTTAAAATATATAATGAAAATTCCATTCATAACAGAAAAAAAAAGTGTTACTAACTCCAGACAGGAGATTTTGACAAGGAAGTAATCTTTAAATCCTAGTAGAGACAGAAAAATAAAAAAAAAAAGGCAAGACACATTGGTGTGAATGGAAAGTTTATGTCCTCTCTAAGAAGACTAAATACAGTAAGATGATGATAGTTGTCAGGCCTCTGGTTCTCCGAGTACGTTCCTCAGACCAGCTACTCTAACAAGGACTTGAATATGGCATCTCGTTCACTCTTCATTGTTGGGTGCCATCGTCCACATTTACCAATGAGGAATGGAGGTTAGAGGAATAAAGTGTTCAGCTTCTGAGCTCCCAGAGCTGCTGGGAGGCATGGAGGCACCAGAGTTGAAATACTGCTTCACTCCAAAGCTATATCTTTCCCACCAAACAATGGTGCCTCCGGATTGAAAGAATGCTGGTAAAAATAATTTCACATATTTATGTAGTGCCAAAGCAAGTCCCCCCACCCCAATAATGTCATAAATGGTACAGAGCTATATAATACAAACCTAATCATTAAGCACAGCATGACCCCTTGCCCTGCTCCTGAATGCCAGGAAGCCCCAGGAACTTCCACATGTCCCATGTGTCTTGCTTTCTTGAATATTCTAGGAGCATAACCTTAGACCCCAGTATTTTTAGAGAGGTGAATGGACTGACTTGCCTGTATTTGAGCAATAAACACAGAATGAGCACCTTGTGGCCAACTGGCTGGATCTCACTGCAAAAGGGAAAACCAAACTACTTCACTGGACGTCCTGGAGCTGGAAGAGGAAGACAACCCTAACAGCTCAGAGGAGGTTTCTGAGCGAGTTCACAAGCTACTTCCACTCAAACGAACCCTTTCCACGCTCAGCTCCAGCCTCCACTCTTCTCAGACTCTTACTGGGCTCTTTCTGACCCTGGTAAAACACAGGAGATAGTATGAACTTCACTCTGGAGGCTCCAGCAGGTGTCGCCACCCGTTGGATGACAACATTGAACTACTTCACCTTTGGATTTCTCTTATCCATCAGACATTAATCAGCATGATATACATCAATGACACATTGTAGCTTTGGTAATTTCCAGGAAAAGAGTACATTGCTCTCCCCGCCAAAAAAGAAAAATATGTTGTTTCTTTTTAAAAGGAATTTACCCTTGTAATATTTGTTGTAAGAATTATCTTAAGTAGAACCCTATGAGTTTAGCAACTAATATATGACATTCTGTATTTCAACTTTTTAAAATCCTGTCTCCTCTTTCACAAAATTGATCAAGAGTTGTCACTCATGCCTCTGTCTGGAACCAATATTCCCCAAAGCTTCTGGTTTTACTAACGCTAATTATAAATGAGGGCTTGGTGGTTCAGCTGTCCCCCATGGCATGGAGACAGAAAAGGCTTCCAAGGGAAAACCCATTTTCTCAGATTCTTCGTCCTTTTATCCTTTTCCTTCTCACGGTGTTTTTGCCTGGCATCTCAAGAGTTAGAAATTCACAACCTAGTATAAAAAAGGTAACACCCACCATCAGGTTACCAAGTAATTCAGAACTGAGTGAATCATAGGGTCTCTCGCAGAGCCTGGAATTACTCAATGGGACTTCACCTCTGACTTCATCTAATAGCTGGAAGGAAGTCCAGGAGCAGAATTAAGAAAAGAAAGTAAGTTTTTCTTATGGGGACTGTCAAGCAACATCAATACATCTTTAAAATTATGCATTTTGAATGAGAAAAAAACATCTACGATTCTTCCTCTTTTATAACTCTGAGATTTTTCAGTCTCTGCCCTTTGTTCTTCTCTTTGGATCTGTGAAAAACCACGCAATTGTCCAGAGAAGACTGGAAGATGGGTCAAAAGCTTGTGACCTATGCCAGGGATATCAAACAGCAGCCAGAGTCAGATGTCATCAGCAGTTGCAGTTTCTCATAGAGTTAGAAGGACATCTTCTAAACCAGGACTTCCCTAGGGCACATGAGAAACCAAGGATAAGGTAGTCCATTTTCCTGGGCTTCTTTCTGAGCCTGTTAGAAATGTTTAAAATGGGGACAGGCTCTGATGCCATTAGATTTAAGGCCTGAGTATCATCTCTGGTATCATCTCCGGTCTCGAGGAGACCCTTAAAAACAGGCCATTAGAAGAGAGAGCACTTGCAAGGCTCCAGGGAAAAAGGCACTCAGAGTAAAAAGGATTAGGATATTTAACAGGCACATTTTACACATTCCAAGAGATGGAGGGTGAGGGCGGAAGCATTGCTAAC
>NW_011888850.1:2445310-2447655 GCF_000151845.1 Pteropus vampyrus | reverse complement strand
CAAGAAACAAACACTCTCACACATAGGAATTTGCTTTGCTAAAGCCTTTGGGGAAACATTCAGGCAATATTTATTAAATTTGAGTTTATAAATATTTGGATTTCCAGATATCTTTGTTATTGATTTCTAGTTTAATTCCATTATGGTCAGAGAGCACACTTTGTAGATTGCAATTCTTTTAAATGTATTCAGGTTTGTTTTATGGCCCAGAAAATAATTTATCTTGGTGAATGTTTTTTGTACACTTGAAAAGAGTGTGTATTCTGCAAGGGTTAGGGGAGAGTTCTGTAAATGACAATTAGATCCAGTTGGTTGATAGTGTCATTCAGGTCTTCTAATTCTTCGATTTGTTTCTGTCTACTTATTCTAACAATTACTTTGAAGAGTGCTGAACTCAATTTCATCAATTTTTGCTTCAGGCAATGTGAAGCTCTGTTATTAGGTACATACACAATTATGATTGTTATGTTCTCTTGGCGAATTAACCTTTTAACATTTTGTAATATCACTCCTATTCTTGGTAGTATCATATTTTCTTGGTAGTATCCCTTGTTCCGAAATCCACTTTGTCTGATATCAGTATAAGTACTCAAGCTTTCTTTTGATTAGTGTTGCATGGTATATCTTTATCCAGCCTTTACTTTTAACCTGTGCATGTATTCATATGTAAAAGGGGTTTCTCATAAATAACATATAGTCGGGGCTTGTTTTTTATTCAATCTGATGATATCTATCTTTTAACTGATATGTTCAGACTATTTGCATTTATCATTCTCTTCTCTTTTTCTGCCTTCTTTTTGGATCTTTGGAGAAATTTTTCATATTCTTTCCTAATCTATTTGCTTTTTGACTATCTCTCCTTGTATTTTTCCCTTTAGTGATTACTCTAGGATTGCATATATATTTCTAAACTTTCATAGTTTATTTAGAGTTAAGATTTACCAGTTCAACTAAAGTATAGAAACCTTACAACCATATATATACTTCCTCTAATACCCCACTGACCTTTATATTAAAGTTGTCATTTATTTTAAATGCATATACAATGAAACCCCACCAGACAATGTTATAATTTTTGTGTTCAACAGTCATATATATTTTAAAGAACTCAAGAGGAAAAAATAATATTTTATACTTATGTATAGTATATTTTATACTTATATTAATAGATGGTTACCATTTCTGTTGTTTTTTCTTCCCTTCTGAAGATATAAATTTCCTTTGAATATCCTTTCCCTTTGGCCTGAAGGCATTTCTTTTAGAATAGATCTGCTGGAGACAAATTCCATTCGTTTTCTTCCTTTGAGAATGTTTTCTTATTTCACCTTCATTCTGGAAGGTTATTATTTCAGAATATAAAATTCTAGGTTGAGAATTCTTTTCTATCATCACTTCAAATATATCGTTTCACTCTTTATGGTCACTGATGAGAAAATCTTTGTGGTTTTCAATGATGCTACATAGAGGGCTCAGTGTTGATCTCTAGTGCAGACAGATTGGGCACTCAGCAGTGACTATAGCCAAGTCAGCTTTAGTGAGTGGAAGCCCATGTTTCTGAGCCCATGCATAACCTCCATCCCTGCCACCATGGTCTCTTCGTGGCCCCACTGCGTGATGACAGGGGTGGCTGGAGAAAAAGGCTGACTAGTATACAGAGAATAGGTCACTCTATCCACCTGATTATTAAAATCCTCCTCTGCTGAGGTTACCCTTTGGCTAGTGTTTACTTTTTTGTCCATTCAGTGAGGGCTACATACCTCTTCCTCGAATTTCATTGCTACCAGTTTTCCAATCATGTTCAAGTCCCTGACTATCCAGCCAAACCATTGGCTGCAGCTGATGAATTGGTATGTAATCATATGTCTGGCCATTTCTCCTTTCAGGTAAAGTGAATACCAAGTGCACTGTCCAAAGTTCTCACTCAGAGAATTCTCCTTCACCACTGTCCCTCAGGGATGTCCCAGAAAGGAGCTGGAGTGCTACAGCTGTCTACTTTTAGGTGGTGCCTAAATCTCATGAAGAACCAACCACCTGTAAACCAGTTCTGAGATTTTTCTTCCTCTTCAACTGATTGTTGGAAACTCCACATGAGGCTTTAGATGCAGGCTGGAGGAAAGAAGGCAGTGTAGCAAGAGTAGGGGCCATGGGTTTTGGGGCCATCAACAGACTGGATGATATCCACAGACACTGGGGATGGCCATCTGCTTTACTTGGTTCATCAATTCAAATGCTAATCCCCTCTGGAACCACTCCCACAGACATATCCAGAAATAATGTCTTACTAGCTATCTTGGCATCCCTTAGCCCAGTCAAGTTGACACGTAAAATTAACCATTACAGATATG
>NW_011888850.1:2437917-2444591 GCF_000151845.1 Pteropus vampyrus | reverse complement strand
AATAAATTAATAATAAGTTTTTAAAAAGTCTTGATGTGCTCTACAAGTGAGGCTGCCAGTGAAGGTCATGGATAATAAAGAGATGACAGTTAGATTCTCTGAAGGGCCTGGTACCATGAGAAAGGCTGTAGTGGTTCTTGGAGCCACTAGTTTATGTCCTCAAGCCCGTGCCAACAGGGTCAGCAGGAAAAACTGGTCAGCTTCTTTTCCGTCTGTGTTTTCCCAAAGCCAGAACCACACTGGGCACTGAGTCCACCACAGTAATGAGAAATCATTTTCCGCAGAGAGCAATAAGCCTGGATAATGGAAGGCCACATGCTAGTACTTTGTCTAGAAGAAAGGAGAGGATATACGGCTGTGATGGGCTGCTGTGGTGTAACAGAATAATCTCTGAGCTTGGAGTCAAAAGACCTAGCATCAAACACAACTGCTAATTATTAGCTGTACAACCTTGGACAATTGCTTAACCTGTCTGGACCTCGGCTTTCTTATCTATTAAATGAGGATAAGTATATCCACCAAATAAACTTGTGAAAGTTAAGTGAGATAAGACATAACAGTTTAAGACAGTTGAATTATTTAAGAGGTTGCCATATAAGTCTTGCCATTTAAGAGGTTGCCATATAAGTCTTGCCATTGAAATTTGTGGTTATTAATAAGATTGTTCCATTTCCTGTTTGATGACAATCCAAATGACTTCATGGACATAGGTTTAATCATAATGAATTCATGGATATAGTTTAAATTTGAAATGAAGTTTCACGGGCACTTAAAAATATTTATTTTTCATGTGTCATTTATGCAGACACTTGGACAAATGTAACCTTTGCTAAATCATTGAGCCTCTATTTCTTCTTTTGTAAATTGGGACTAATATTTCCTGCCTTGATCATCACACAGGACTGTTGCATTTCTAAATATGGTATACAGTTTATGAAAGATTTTTGTAAAACAAAAATGCTAAACAAAGATCTATTATTTTTTAAAATATTTTATTTTTATCACAAAGGAAATAGGAAAATAAAAATAAAAAGAAGAGAAAAAATCACTTAAATTTCTAGCAAACACAACTCCCATTAACATTTAATTGAATTTCCTTACATTATTTTTCAATATATAGTGTTTTAAAAATAATTTTAGTCATACTCCGTGTATAATTTTATACCTATTTTCACTTGTTATATAATAAGCACTTTCTGTGACATTATATATAATTGTAAAAATTCCTAATGACTCTATACAAGTCCCTTGAATAGGCAAATGCTACTTTTTACTTAGGCTACATTAATTTTCCTTTTATTAATATGGATGATGATGCATAGAACATCTTAGTCCATAAACTTTTCCATTTTTAAAATTACTTCTTTGGGATAGAATGTCTATCCTACAGTGATAAACCCAAGTCATTAAAAAAATATCATATTAGGGATGGTTAAATTGACTTTAAAAATTTGGGATGGACAGGAAATTTTAATAAGATTTCTGCATTCTGATTGTTTTAAAAGTGTCTTTAAGCCCAGGCTCCTATTTCAAGAAAGGAAACTGGAAATCACAAATGATGCTTTATGGAAGTGATTCATGCAAGGAAAATGGCAGTATGCAAATCAAAAGATAGTCAGGGAAAAGCCTTGAAATAAAAGCCTAAATCAAATGATTGGCAAAGTAAATGGGCATTTACATGTTACATGTTAAAATAAAATATTGCAGATGTGTATGTATCTATTTTAATGAAATTTTTACTATTTTAACCAAAATCTTTGATTAGATGACCAACTATGGGTCCTGATTATATTAATATATTTATTAACATAATGTATATTAATATAATTATTTATATAATTATATCATAAATAGAAAAACATTTGTGTACTATATAAATATAATTAATTATATTAATAAAAATACATAATCATATATGACATGTGACCATATTATTATATGATTATATAATAGGTCAAATAAGAAGTTTCTTCAGTGTTACCTATTTTTTTTCACAGAAGGTATTGCCAACATCCGTTTGTACCTTCCCAGAACACAGACTGCAGGTTTGGTTACACAGAAGAGCACTTACCTATGTTTGCACCTTTCCATGAAGAAGGTCTCTGTAAAAATGTTGTACTGGTTCTTTTTTTTAATCCATCTACTAAAGAAAAAAAATCTCACCCATCATCGTCTCTAAGCATTATGACTGCATATCTCCTCTACTTTACATTTTATGCCCCAAGGAAAGCAATAAAAGTGGTCAGAACATCTTTCCTTTTTATAATAGTCACTGCTCTCCCTGGCAGAGATACAGTGGTCTGGAGTGGGGACAGCCCCACCCCTGCGTCGCCTGCCCCCACACGCCCAGTTGCTGTGCTCTGGACGATCTGGATAATTAAGACTTGCTTCTTCAGGTCGAGGACAGGGGTAGTGCAGATGACATCAGGGTCGTGTGAGGCCTTGCATTTTGTCAAGAAGAAAGGAATAGTCGCATGCTTTTGTTCATCTTCTGTCTTGGTGTCCTGACACTGAGTCTCTTTTTATAAACAATAATGACAATAATGATGGCAATGATGAAAGGTCTGTCCTGGAGTGTGGAAACACGTTCAATTTTGACAGATTACAAAGCAGAGTCTTAGGGTCGTACGGCAGTTCCAGTTTCCTACTTAATTTTATTTGCCTCTGCTGTGCTCATCTCTCAGGAAAGATTATGATTAAAAAGAATAACAACAACAAAAATGTTATTCACAGTCAGCTCTTGACGAGTAAGATTTTCTTTCATTAGTAATTTTTGACTTGAGAGAAATTTTAGCGGATAGTTTCATTTTGTAAAATCCCTCTCCCTTAAATAGCCATAAATTTCTCCTCCTTGATCTGAAAATCCAATAACTGTAAAAGACATTTTGTATCATAGCCTCTCGTAGAATGTTTTGTTTTCACAAAGTGTTGTATTGTTACACAAAACATGGTGACAGATTTAGCAGAGGGAGTTCAAAGATGCCTTAAAAGTGGTACCTACTAAAATCGCTCCCTTAAATCAAGTTTTTCTTCCCCCTTTGAAGTGTCTGTGGCCACGGCCCATGGACGGCCTTCTGTGAACAGCCCCCTTGGCTTCTGTTTGTCTCCTGTGTCTCTAATCACCCCCCAAGGTTTTCTCCACTGAGTTCTCTTTCTCATCCCAACCCCGAGCCTTGGGCAATGGTTAAGATCCCTTACTCTGTTATCCCTAAACACTTCCCATCTGAGAACTTACCATTCCTGTCTAACTGATGCTTCACACACAGTAAATGCTCCTAAAGTTTTGAGTGAACGAATGAATGCACAACCTCTAAATCTCTTACGTGATTATGTCCCCTCACCCAATCCCAAACTCCAGTCACACTGCTACTTCAGCCTTAGCATGTGTGACCTATTTCTCCCTTTAGCTCCTCTTCTCCTTCCCTGTCCAGTTGATTGTTTTTCTCCCAGATTCCTAGATTCCATGAAGGGCAACACCATTCTTTGTTTTCTTTTTATTTGGTCTTGTCCGAAGCCCTGCAACGGAAGCAGTGGGGTGAGGGACAAGATATTCCGATGCTGGGGCTGACGGGACGCTTTGTTCCTGACGGTCTTTGAAGCATCCAGACTCAGAACTTTAAACCAGTGTTGGTTCATCTTCATTCTTTCTCTCTCATAGTCATCCAGTCACTAAGTCATGTTGATTTTGTTCCTCAAATGCCGCTTATATCATTTCTTCTCCATTTTTCTGGCCACCGCCTCAGTCCCGGCCCTAATCCCACCCGTGGGGCCTGGTCTCTGGTGACAGTTTTCATGCATCTGGTCTCCCTCCTTGGGGATGTCCATGCTTTAATCCATCCTGCACACTGCTGCTCTTCCTCAACCATCTCCTTCCTGTTCCACGGAGTTTTAGGCCCAAGAGTCTTTACAGAGAGCTCAACGCATTTACTTTAGAAATGAGAAAATGAAGGTTCGGGGAGGTAAATTGCGTTATTCAAGGGGGTCACACAGCCAATCACTCATTCTCTCCACAGGCGCCTTCAATAGCTCCCCAGTCTCTGCTTCATGGATATTCAGTCTGTTATATTTTTCTATCCTTCTTCCTCGTGTTTCCTCCGAGGGCTATTCTCTTGCCTTCAGCCCACAACGAGGCAGATGTAAAATCGAAAGAAACTGCCCACTTAGATAATAAAGATTATCCTCTTGGAGAGAAAGTTGCAGGGCCATATTTTTACTTCCAAAATACCAGATAACAAAGACCCAGGGAAGGAAAAAGAGAATAACACCGGAAGACCAGTTGAGGGATGAAAAATATTCCACATGAAAGGTGGAAGGTGAAAGGAGATGCTATTGTCACAGAGCAGAAGAGACTCTAAGAACAGATAACCCGGAGCTGCCTGCTCCCTCCACTGTCATATACCCCTGTGCTCTATGTACCTCACATCTTCTTGGCCCACCTCTTTTCCCCCGCCACTCCTACAGTGACCCATGCAGGTGTGACCCTGTACATCTCTTGCTTTCTGCTTCTCTGACACCACCTGTGGGAGCTCCTTAGCCATTGCAACCCCTGTGCACAAGGGTGTTAACACTCCAGGAAGCAACCCTTCCCTAAACGGACTGGGAGGCGGAGCATACACACAGTCTTCTTCATCTCCAGGGCAGACAGTTCTGACACACGTTCTTCATAGCTCCTTGGAGAGTCTCTAGTGGGGTCCCCAGCCTCAGTTCCCAAAATGGTGGTCTTCTTGATGACATACCTTATATTGGCTTTCCTTTCTTACCTGCTTCACTCTTCCCAGTCCCTTTCCCCTCCCGCTCCTCGGGACGAATTCCCAAAATCAACCATCCTCTTGCCAGCGCTTGTCTCAGGCTGCACTTCTGGGGCAAACTTGGACTAAAACATTCTCAACTCAGAATCCTCGTTACCTGTGGAAATCTACGGGTCGACCATCCGACCCCTTGTAAGTCCAACTAACAGAGATGGAAGCCTGAGGACCGAGGGGGGCTGAATGGAGCAGTGGAAGAATTCCCCATGAGTGGGACGGTAGGGGACCCATAGTCACTGCTACTTTTCGTTTCGATCCTATGCTGTTGCGAAATGTGTTTGCTCTTACCCACCTGTGTGTGTGAGTTCTTTCAGCGGGCATTGGGAACAGAAGTGTTGTGTGCTGATACGGTTGTTTTCCTGAATTCTTAGAATGAGGCCAAATCCCAGTGCCCTGAGTCAGGGGATGGGCATTCATGGAAGAGGTAGAACTCTAGGCTTCAACCTCAACTGAGAAGTCAAGCTTTAGTGGTAATAAAAGGGGATTGGTGTCCGTCTGGATTTCCCAATTAACAGCTCAGAGTTGTTCCTGGTTGGTGAAGGGTTGATAGCTTTTACCTGTGTACGTAGTAAAGGGTTAACTTGATTTTGTCTTTGGCTCCTGATCTCTAGTCCCTTGGAATGTCCTACCTGATAAGAGTGTCTCTGTTTACCTGGGAGTCTCGGACCACACCAGATAGTCTAACAATGGGATGTTAGTGAGAGCTTTAGGCCAACGAGTGTCTGTTCTACCTTTGGAGGGGCTGGAGACTATGTCACCAAGATAGGGCTTCCTGACTCAGATGCTTGAATGGTTACAGGTGTGTTGACAAATGGATGCCCTCTGCCCTCCAAGGATGGTCAGGGCCCAAGGTGACTAAGCTCCCAGGCTGGTTGCTGGCAGCCAAGAGCAGCCTGTGTTTACCTCCAGTGGGCCATTTAGATGTTAAATGAACGAAAATGAAGCTTTCTTTTTCATTGCTCTTGAATGAAAAAAGGGAGCAGCCTCTCTAAGCTCTTTCATAAAATCACTCAGACTTTTTTCTGTCTTGGGTTATACAGATCATTGAAAATCCTGATAATTTCAAACTAGTCCACCCTCCTGCCCCGTTTTTTCAACTTCCTAAAGCAAAGGCTATCAAAGTCAGCATGTATCACAAGTCCCTGTATTCAATTGATTACTCTGATTATTTTTCTTCCCTGATTAATTACAGTCACAAGTAGCAGGATAATTATAAGGAATTTCATTACTGAATTCCCTTTTCAAAAATTTACTTAAATCAAAGATTCGTGGTTTCCATCAGTGACAGTAGGAAGTGGGGTAAGCTATGCTGTTTACGCAAGGGCACTTTGCTCTAAATTGTGAAACCCGGCTAGCTAGTGGAGAACCCTGATGGCAAATTGAATTCTGAACTTGGGACATGGCTAAGACATCACTGTTTTCTGGGTCAATTGTATTTTCTCAGGGAACTCTCATATTATACCCTGTTTTTGAAAAAGTACATGCTTTAAAAGATGATTAAAATGGTAACTTCTATGTTATGGATATTTTACCATAATAAAAAAGATATGAGACAAGAAGCTTTACTTCTGATCTTCCAGTTCCAGATACCTAGAATATCGAAGAACTTTAGATATCACCTAAACATTTTGATTATTAAGCACTTGCTATTTATTCATTTATACCCCAGCTTATCTCAGAAAGAATTTAAGCAACTTAGAAGTATATGAAATATAGTAAGGTAATGTAAAATAAAAGTAGTAGGTAAAAACTTTTTTAAAAGAATGATAATTTTCAAGATTATTTTTAAAAGAATTTGATAATTTAAAAAATGATAATTTTCAGAAGATAATTTTTGAAATAGGGTAGACTCATGACATAAATACAGAT
>NW_011888850.1:2435398-2437867 GCF_000151845.1 Pteropus vampyrus | reverse complement strand
ATTAACAGCTCAGAGTTGTTCCTGGTTGGTGAAGGGTTGATAGCTTTTACCTGTGTACGTAGTAAAGGGTTAACTTGATTTTGTCTTTGGCTCCTGATCTCTAGTCCCTTGGAATGTCCTACCTGATAAGAGTGTCTCTGTTTACCTGGGAGTCTCGGACCACACCAGATAGTCTAACAATGGGATGTTAGTGAGAGCTTTAGGCCAACGAGTGTCTGTTCTACCTTTGGAGGGGCTGGAGACTATGTCACCAAGATAGGGCTTCCTGACTCAGATGCTTGAATGGTTACAGGTGTGTTGACAAATGGATGCCCTCTGCCCTCCAAGGATGGTCAGGGCCCAAGGTGACTAAGCTCCCAGGCTGGTTGCTGGCAGCCAAGAGCAGCCTGTGTTTACCTCCAGTGGGCCATTTAGATGTTAAATGAACGAAAATGAAGCTTTCTTTTTCATTGCTCTTGAATGAAAAAAGGGAGCAGCCTCTCTAAGCTCTTTCATAAAATCACTCAGACTTTTTTCTGTCTTGGGTTATACAGATCATTGAAAATCCTGATAATTTCAAACTAGTCCACCCTCCTGCCCCGTTTTTTCAACTTCCTAAAGCAAAGGCTATCAAAGTCAGCATGTATCACAAGTCCCTGTATTCAATTGATTACTCTGATTATTTTTCTTCCCTGATTAATTACAGTCACAAGTAGCAGGATAATTATAAGGAATTTCATTACTGAATTCCCTTTTCAAAAATTTACTTAAATCAAAGATTCGTGGTTTCCATCAGTGACAGTAGGAAGTGGGGTAAGCTATGCTGTTTACGCAAGGGCACTTTGCTCTAAATTGTGAAACCCGGCTAGCTAGTGGAGAACCCTGATGGCAAATTGAATTCTGAACTTGGGACATGGCTAAGACATCACTGTTTTCTGGGTCAATTGTATTTTCTCAGGGAACTCTCATATTATACCCTGTTTTTGAAAAAGTACATGCTTTAAAAGATGATTAAAATGGTAACTTCTATGTTATGGATATTTTACCATAATAAAAAAGATATGAGACAAGAAGCTTTACTTCTGATCTTCCAGTTCCAGATACCTAGAATATCGAAGAACTTTAGATATCACCTAAACATTTTGATTATTAAGCACTTGCTATTTATTCATTTATACCCCAGCTTATCTCAGAAAGAATTTAAGCAACTTAGAAGTATATGAAATATAGTAAGGTAATGTAAAATAAAAGTAGTAGGTAAAAACTTTTTTAAAAGAATGATAATTTTCAAGATTATTTTTAAAAGAATTTGATAATTTAAAAAATGATAATTTTCAGAAGATAATTTTTGAAATAGGGTAGACTCATGACATAAATACAGATATCAAAGTGAAAATGGGTTAAAGATTTTTATTGATGAGGAAACAGGTAAAGGTCTGACAACCAGTTTAAGGGAGAAGTTGAAAAACATATTTCTAGATCAGGAATATTGAAATGAAAGTACAAATAGAGGCAAAACTGGTTCCTTTCACTGTGGAAGAAGCAAGTCAATTAAACCTCTACTAGACAGAACAGAGCTGGCATATCTCTAGACAATAATTATTATTCTCTACACTTTGAGTTATAAAATGGCTTTCAGAGGGTATCCTCTAGGGTTAGACAGTGCAGTTTCCAATGAAGCATGAATTTTTCCCTGCACATTAAACAAAACCAAGAATGAAGCAAATACAAAATTATATACTAGGTTGGAATAGGATGGGGAAAATTCTGCTTTCACAAAGACCTTGAAAACCACACCTAGTACAAATCTAGAGGGTTGCCAGCACAGCTTCGTTTTATTTGCCTCAGAATCCAACTGAGAAGTTGATTTTCAAGTCCAACCCAATGGATTTTATTTATCTTCTAATCCATGTAATATTCCCATATGTGCAATGACCTTTTATAGCACTATTATGGTAAATACTTCAGGGTAGAAATATTTTTTCAGCTGTGTGAGTTTCTTCTTTTATGATTTTGGATGTTTTCGCCTCTTTGCACAGTTTATACTTTTCATTCTTTAAAATAAAGACTGAGAATGTGATGCACCTATCATATTCCCTAATGGGATTGCATGAGTGGCATCTGAGGAACTGTAGATTCTTAAGTACCTTCAGTAGCATCAAGCTGTTGGCAGAAAAGATGAAATTTAAAAATGTCTTTAAAATTGACTGTGGCACTTCTTTAGGGGTCTTGGGAGAAGCTATAAATTAAGAGCCAACCAAAAGTCATTAGAATTGATCACCTGCTACTACCTTTATTCTATAGTTCAAAGTCATAAGGTTAGGCCCTCTGTTGGCCAGAGGCCATTCCAACCCTCCCAATTTATATAGCAAAGGAATTGTTCGTAACATCCCAAGCTGCTCCTCGGGAAATTTTAATCAGAGGAGAACTCAATCCCCTGAATTATCCAAAGAGCATTTAAGCTCAGAGGACGAATAGTTTATCCTTGAT
>NW_011888850.1:2434143-2435348 GCF_000151845.1 Pteropus vampyrus | reverse complement strand
GGAAAATTCTGTTTTCACAAAGACCTTGAAAACCACACCTAGTACAAATCTAGAGGGTTGCCAGCACAGCTTCATTTTATTTGCCTCAGAATCCAACTGAGAAGTTGATTTTCAAGTCCAACCCAATGGATTTTATTTATCTTCTAATCCATGTAATATTCCCATATGTGCGATGACCTTTTATAGCACTATTATGGTAAATACTTCAGGGTAGAAATATTTTTTCAGCTGTGTGAGTTTCTTCTTTTATGATTTTGGATGTTTTCACCTCTTTGCACAGTTTGTACTTTTCATTCTTTAAAATAAAGACTGAGAATGTGATGCACCTATCATATTCCCTAATGGGATTGCATGAGTGGCGTCCGAGGAACTGTAGATTCTTAAGTATCTTCAGTAGCATCAAGCTGTTGGCAGAAAAGATGAAATTTAAAACTGTCTTTAAAATTGACTGTGGCACTTCTTTAGGGGTCTTGGGAGAAGCTATAAATTAAGAGCCAACCAAAAGTCATTAAAATTGATCACCTGCTACTACCTTTATTCTATAGTTCAAAGTCATAAGGTTAGGCCCTCTGTTGGCCATAGGCCATTCCAACCCTCCCAATTTATATAGCAAAGGAATTGTTCGTAACATCCCAAGCTGCTCCTCGGGAAATTTTAATCAGAGGAGAACTCAATCCCCTGAATTATCCAAAGAGCATTTAAGCTCAGAGGACGAATAGTTTATCCTTGATACTCAAATTATATTATGACTCTGGGTCTCCATCCTACCCACCAGGAAAATGGCTTTTTCCCTTCTCTGAGGACCTCTCTCCTGAGACCGCTCCAAGCAATCTTTAGGAATGCTCATTCAATACAAAGGGTCAGTTTGGATACTCTCACCTGAGGAAGAAAAAAAATGGAAAATCGGCTGTCGGGAATTAAATTCTTTTCAGCTAGTGCTATTTGCTGCCACTAGGTGTCACTCTAGTCCAATTCAGTCCTTTTCCTGTTTTAGATTTTTTTTTTTTTAAGGACAGATTGAAGAAGGTAAACAAAAATTAAATGTAAAATCCTGTTGCAAAGCATCATGATATTATAAGGTGGTAATTTATAAGAGAAACTTGGATATGAGAGTACATGTATTGCCTACCGTTGTCACCTACCTGTTCTAAATCTGGGACCCTTACCGGTTTATACTCTAGGTGTTAGTGAAGCAGGTGGGGACG
>NW_011888850.1:2417135-2433086 GCF_000151845.1 Pteropus vampyrus | reverse complement strand
TGCAGTGACTCCCTAACAGTTTCATGAGCCGCCGCGAGTCCCTTCACTGGCCACTCCTGCTCGGAGTCCTCGTCCCCCTTCGGGGTCTGGCTCCCGTATGGCTTCACCAGAGAGGTCTCCTCTGACCGTGCTAAGATGACATCCCCCCAACACCTTCATTCCCTGCTTTATCTCTCTGTATAGCACCCATCCCTGACTGATGTTAGATTATATATTAACGTATTCATTTATTATTCGTTTTCTTCTGCTAGAAATACGTATCATGAGGACAGAACTTTGGTGAGTGCTCTCTCTGTCCCCAGCTCCTAGGGTAATAGCCGAGATGTAAAGGACAGTCGATAGATAGTTACTGTAGGAATCAACGGACGGGCAGCTGGCTGTGGCTAGAGACAGGCCGCTGGACCTGGAATGTAAGGCTCTGTCAGGACAGACTCCTCTGCTTCTGGTGTGCCAGGGTGTTAACCAGAGCATTACTTGGTAGTGACTGATATCGTGCCTGGGCCTCTAAAGCCAGCCAATCATTCTTGTATTCCCCCACGTTCTCTCTTAGCACACGTACAAACACTTCCAACATTTAAGTCCCTTCCCAGACTGACATTCCCGTGATAGCATCTAACAAACACGTTCTCAAAAGAAATCAATAAAATTTATTGCATTTAGATATTTAGCTCTTGTTAATAGTCAATGAAAAACAATTCAAAGTGATTTTCTTATAAATTCACAACAATTTTTGTATGATTTCCAAACCCACTAGTAATATCCTTAAACTATCACCCTGAACATTTTCAAAGCTTCTTGCCAGGGTCAAAAATAATCCCTACAAATGGACTGTTCAGTCATCTGACGCCCCCTCCCTCCACTGTCAGATCATCTGTGGGGGCCTGGGCAGATATTACCACTGATACCTGGTGATTCCATGGTCTGATATGATCTCTGGCCACCTAAGTGAAAGCCTTTGATGATCTAGAACCACCACTAGTGGGCTCACAATAGTTGATCTGCCATCGGGCCTCTGGGTCCCAGGTCACTCAGAAAAGGAGATCTCTGACTCTTGGCTCACTGTGGGTGCCCCAAGACACCCCCTCAGGGCCAGAGTGGCTAGGTCCATACAAGGTTACGGGCTGCAGCCCCAGGATATCCTGAAAAATCACCCTTCCACCCTGACCTGTGCATCTTGGGATCAACAGTAGGGGAACCCCCTTCTTGCTTCTCAGACTCAAGACTCGGCCCATTTCCTACCTAAAAATGGGGCGTTCCTTGGGGGAGGGGGACTTGACCCTTATTACATAACTGTCAGTTGGTTTGTTTTTTGTTTTTTTTTGGCAATATCAAGCCAAAAAGCAAAGCGACAGGCAACCTACTTGTACTTGGTGAAAGTCACCACTAACCTGCCAAATTGTAACTGTAAAGTAAGGTATTCTTAACTCAGAGCCAGAAGGCAAGCAACAAAAATTAACAACTGTGCCTGGCTTGTTCTTTCAGAAAGCAACTAAATCAAAATTTAGGTGGTTTTTAACCTTTAGACTATATGCTAATTATCACAGTTGTCAAAAGGATAGGGAGGAAAAAATCTCTTGGGTGACATTTCCTGCCAGGGGAGAGATGGTATGAGGTGGGGTCAGGGTGGAGGGGGCTCCCCAGGAGAAACATGACTTTGCATATTGGCTAAAAGATGAAGGAAAAAAAACCCACGTCCTAAAATGACGTTGTGGAGGAGTTGGTGCAATTAAATGTTAATATCGCGCTCAGTTGCTGCCTGAGGAGACTGTTACAAGCCCATTTTATCCACCTGTCTTGAAACCTTTGCTCTGCTCCCTTCAGTCCAGCAACATTTTTAAAAGGCAGAACAACAACTTAAAGGGAGGACTGATGTTAATATGGTGACTTATTTATGGCGAAAGCTCTTAAAATCACCTCAGGCCATTTTCCTTTAGAACACTACCAGGATGAATGATCAGTATTTAATTATTTACAAAGTACTTTGCCATCACTTTTACTTGTTTTTCTCCATAGCACCTAATATTGATAGCCTCGGATGGAATAATATAAAGGAGAGATTTTAAAGTACAGAAAGTTAGATGATATTATTACATCATTACGATTATTATTATACTTCTCTTCTGTCTATCACTGTTCAAGCTATTCATCTTTCCAGACAGCAATGTTTGGAAAGCAGTGGAATAGTTAAGACTTGCTCCATTTCAGAGAAAAAGCTAAAAAATGGAGAACACATGAATCTTCCTAAAACTGCTTTCTGGCAGCAGTGTACGTGGCATAAGAAAACTGAAACATTTCATAGAATTCTCACTTTCATCGAACATGGGTGATTGTGCACATGCACGTGTGTGCATGTGTGCGCCCTCAGCACCTCATCGTCCTGGGAAGAAAGGAAAAAGAGAGTCTAGAGGTTTTTCCACTGCAGGAGTCTCTTTGTTGATGTTTGTTGAACTGCCACTCATGGCCAGTGGATCATTAATTTCATCATTAATTCCATTATTAATTTCTTTGTCAGCCACTAACCAGCTCATTCCCCACAGAGAAATCATCTCTTTCTCTGGTGTCACTGTTCCACCAACCTGTGCAGCCACTAATTGATATAATTGGCGACTGATAACTTGTTCTCTCTGTGGTGACTCTCTTGACATTTGCCCGAGCCGGAGGGTCTGTGAGTTCCGGTCACTCCTCACAGCACAGTCCCTGCTTCCCGTGGCAGTGACTGGCCTTTAAGCTAGCAGAGTGCTCTGGGCCGTGCTATTTAATATTTCACACGCTCTGCTCAGCGTGACTCATTCTGTAAGAACAGGCAGGCTGCACTTCCTCACGCCTCTCATTACACGCCGAGTACATCCAAGGCCATCCGATAGGCACCTCGAATGTCGCTCTTCGAGGCCTGTTCAGGAACCCCCTTGTTTGCAATGCCTTCGTGGAGTCACAGAGTCAGAAAAGGAGAGGCTGCTGCTACCTAGGAAAATGAAATCAAGCCCCGACCCTGATACATCTGTGGGGTAGCACCTGGGGGCAGGGTAGAAAGGGAACATGGGAGGCTTCATCCCTCTTGCATTTCAGGGAAAGAGACCTTTTTTTTTTTTAGTTTTTCTTTTTTTAATTTTTGAAAATTAATTTAAAAATTATTTAAAAATTTAAAAATTTAATTTTTAAAAATTTAATTCAAGTACAGTCGGCATACAATGTTATATTACTTTTCCAGGTGTATAATTTAGTGATTTGAAATTTACATAGCTTACAATGTGCTCCCCACACTCAGTCTAGTAACCATCTGGCACTGTACAAATTATCACACTATTTCGACTATATTCCCCCTCACTTTTTTCTCCCTTCTCTCCACCCACTTCCTCTCTGGCAAGCATCAGTTTGTTCTTTGTCTGTAAGAGTCTGTTTTTATTTTGTTTGGTTTATTCATTTGTTTTGACTTTTTAAAATTCCACATTTAAGTCAAATCACATGGTATACGTCTTTCTCTGTCTGGCTCATTTTACCTCGCATAATACCCTCTAGGTCCATCTATGTTGTCCCAAATGACAGGATTTCATTCCTTTTTTATGGCTGAGTAATATTCCATTGTATATGTACACCACAACTTCTTTATCCATTCATCTATCGATGGGCACCTAGATTGCTTTCATACCTTGGCTATTGTCAATAGTGCTGCAGTGAATGAGAGAGATCTACTCTTCTAGAAGTGCCAGGGACGGAAAGGGAGTCAGAACGTGGAGGCACCTGCTGCCCAGCAGGGGTCCCTCTGTCGTTTCGCCTGGATGAGAGAACATGCTGGGTTTCTTTGTGCTCAGCGATGCCAGCACTTGCCTCCGGCTCCTTCGTGCTGGGGATGACATCAGGGCTGAGACTACAGGGTCCGCAGGGCAGAATCTGCCTCCCATGTGCCACGAGGACAACAAGCTCTCGAGGCTCCTCCATGGTAGGGGCAGTGCTGCTACTCCTTATGGCACCTTTTTGTGAATTAGAAAAGGGGTCCCTTTCTCGAGGCTCTAGACTATGTGTTGGATCGTTGTTGTAATAGACACGCACATATACAAATGACAATGGTAAGAATGGTGCTCTTGAGACTTATGCAGTGTGCTCAGAGGGAGTGGAGGCAGGGACGATAGTGAGGCACAGCTTTGGTGGCTTCAGTGGAGACCAGGCCTTGGTGGGCCACATAATCCTACAGAACTGGCATGTGGATGGTAGCGGTAAAAGTGTGTGCCCAGTCCGCGGGCCCAGAGCAGATGACAGAGTGGTGACCTGGAGAAAGTCAGGTGTGTCGGGTCTGACAGTGTCTTGGCTCAGGACTTGGCCCTAGTGTCACGGGCTTCTCGGACGCTTCCAGCACATCGGCAGGGGAGGGAGGAAGGTGCAGCGTGCTAGAGAACCCAAACGGGACCCTCTGCGGGAAGCAGCAGTTAGGAACACAGTCTGCCACAAGAATAGCTCGGGAGTTGCCCCAGGTCTCTGCTGGAACCAGAAGGCTCTTGTGCGGGTGGGGGTGAGGGTTACGGGCGTAAGCTGGAGAAGTGCTGCTCAGTTACTGTGACTGTGGTCAGTTGGGCTCCCCCGTCCCTGAGCTGCGAAAACACTTGTTAAACCACAAATGCCCACGATAAAGGCTCCTTATCACCCCAAAGGAAAGTAGTTTGATTGTTTCTCTCCTCTCCTCTCGACCACTCTAATCTCCCATCTGGACCTCTTTTCTCTGGCCAAGGCTACCTCACTGCTGTAAACAGCAGAGAGCAGACTGGCAAGACAATGAGATTCAGGAGACCAGTGCTCTCCAGATTCTCCCAGGGAGGAAGGGAAGGGAACAGAAATCATTTGAGCCTTAGTCATGCCTTAGGCCTTGCGTGCTGAACTTGGCCCCGCTTTGAACATGGGCTTTCATTATCGAACAGTCTTCACGAGCCCCGATCTTCTATATATCTTTACTTTTCATCTTTGCAACAACCTTGAAAAGTAGGTATAGTTCACAGAATAATAATAAAGCGACCTCCTTCAGTCGTCTCCGTCCTAATCCTCGGAACCCAGGACCATGTTCCGTCTGCGGTGAAAGGGACTTTGCGTACGTGATTGAGTTAAGGACCTTGAGATGGGGAGATTTCCTGGGTTATCCACACGAGCCCCGTATCAACGCAGGACCTTTATCAAAGTAAAAGAAGGTGGGAGAATCAGAGAAGGCGATGTGGCCATGGAAGCAGAGTCAGGGATGTGATGTTAGAAGGACTCGACCTGCCATTTCTGCTTTGAAGACGGAAGGGGCCCCCAGCCAAGGAACGTGGGTAGCCACCGGAAGCTGGAAAAGACAACGAAACGCAGTGGGAATACAGCCCGTATGCCGTCTTGATTTGGGCCCAGTGAGACCCATTTTGAACTTCTGACTTCCAGAACTGTAAAGTAAATTTGTTTGTTTTAAGCTACCATGTTCGTAGTAATTTATTAACACATCGGTAAAAAACTAGTACAGTAGGTATTTTTGTCTCTATTTTATAGGGGAGAAAACTGAAACTTATAAGAACCTGAACCAGGACTGAAATCTAATTCTCTATGACTTCAAAGGCCACACTTTTTCCTGTACTCCATTGCTGCCCCTCTTAAATTTTTATAACTAATGTCCTTACTGAAATCATTAAATATTTAATTGCTGGAACAACTACTTTAGAAAGAATCACTAATGGCATACTTCTGAATATATCTGTTTGCCACAAGTAATTTGTTGAAAGAAGGAAGCATCAGAGTTTACGAAAAGAAAAAAGAAAAGCATCAGAGTGTATGAGGGGGAAAAAAACCCCCAGGATATCCAAATTTCCCTGTGGAAGCACATAATTCTAAGAGGACTAACAAAATAACCACTCTTTAGCTTGTTTATTCATTTGGTTGAATTTATAAATTATCCTATATATACTTAATAGGACGTTGGTCATAAAAACATGTACAACATCATTAGTCATCAGGGGTATATAAAATAAAACCATAATGAGTTAGCATCACACATCTGCTAGAATGGTTGCAATTTAAAAGACTGAGTATTCGAGTGTTGGTGAGGATGCTGAGAAACTGGAACTCTCATAAATTGCGGGTAGTACAGCCACTTTGAAAAACTTCTTGGCAGTTGCTTATAAAATTAAATATATATCTACCCTATTACCCATCAGCTCCACTCCCAGATATGTCTTTTAGGTGTACACATTTGTCAAAACCCATCCAACTCTTCACTTAATACCTCTGTATGTAATTTATCTCTCAAGTTTTGAAAGAACCAGGAGTTGAAACAAGAAAAAAACAACAGCAACAAACCTCACCTACAGTGGAGTTCTTCCCACTATCAGTGTGTGTGGCCTTTCATACAGAAGGTGAGTAGAGTGGTGGAAAGAGCACCAGGCAGGAAGCAGAAGCTTCCTTCTGGCCCCAGGCCCTGCCTTGCTTAGATACATAGATGGACTTGTGGGATTCGTCTCATCTCTCTGGGTCTAAGGTCCTTATCTGCAGGAAATACGAGCTGCATTAGATGACCTCTTAGTTTCCTTCTAACTCTAAATTCCAGTAGTTACCATTTTAAGTAGCAAATCACATTAGTTTAGAAGTTTCTAGTTGACCGAGCACTGCTTTTTCAACACACTCTGGTTCTAATCTATGATTCAGTTGATACTGGGTTATTGGTTAGCAATAGAACTCTCAGAGATTACGTTTTCCTACGGGAAACTTGCATCCACTTGATCAGACAGTTTCCAGGAATCTCTGAGAAAAGTGAGTGTGGTCAACAAGCCTTCAGATCATGGGCATTTCCTTTATCTAGATACAGCAGATATGTGTATAATCATAGAAATGTGGGGATTACTAAGAAGGTGCTCTTTAAAAAGCTTTGAGCAAAAGGGTAACATGACAGTAAAAATACCACTGGACTGATAGGCTTTGTGGTCTTAGACAAGCCAGTCACATGTTTAAATGACATTTTTAAATCTACACTGTTTGCTTCCCCAGGGTTGTTAAAAGATGAAATGAAATCTTGTCAAATAGGTAAAGCATGTTTTAACTTGCAAAATGTTGTACAAATATAAAATGGTTGGTCATATGTAGAGAGGGGAGAAAGCAAATGTCAGGGAGGGGACCTTTCTACAAATAAGAGTGGAGGTCTGGTCAGTAGCTGTCACTGCTCTGATGTGATGTAGGAGATAATGAGAGAGAGGCTGGCTTTTTATGGGCACAGAGGTAAAGGTATTTTAGAAGGATTCCCGTGGTTGCAACTGAACTCATGGCAATTCCTGCTGCTGCCTGCATTCTCTCAGCTCAGCCCCTACATTCTGTCTGGAGGAAATCCAGCCTCACCTCAGCTGCAAGGTGATTGATTGAACTTTGGTTTGCCACGCTAGATCGGGAAGAGTCCAGAGAGCCAAATGTCCATAGCTGGAGGTGGGGGAGGAACCAAAGAGACTGTTTGGGGAAACTGAGTGTGTAGGACTGCTGAGGCTCTGCCCCACTGTGGAGCAGGGGTGGAGGTGGAGAGTTCGGGTAGGAGGATGGGCTGGCAGAGAGAGGACCCACAGGAAGCTTTATAGCAGAGGGGAGAGGCCGGAGAGAGAGGAAGAGGAGAAGAGAGGGATGGGGAACAACTTCCACAGAGCACAAACCCTCTCAACCAACTGTTGATATTTGATGTTATTATTTCCCCGCTGTTACAGTCCCGGGACCTGAAACAGTTCTAGCCGTGCAGGCAGTGCTTAATAAATACTGACCGAATGAACTGGATGGATGCATCAGCAGGGACCCTCCGCCCACACTGTGCCCGGAAGAGGAGAGTCCTCACCCATCTCTCTGGTTTGGGAGGCAGGAAGAGAGAGGAATTCAGTAGACTAATGCAGCCAGATATCTAAACTGTTCAAATCATGCATCATTAATGCCCTTTTTCTGATTCCCCAAACCTCGCAGGCGTTCTTGATTCTTTCCTTTCCTCTATATCCAGTCCAGGATCCTCATCCGTCGCACCCCACAAAATGTTTTTGAATCTTTTTGTCTTCACCATGGCTCTTACTCCAAGCCCCATCGTTGCCCATCGGGACTATTGCAGTCATCGACCTTTTAACTGTTCTCACTGCTTCCGCTCTGGCTTCCCATCCACCCAGCTGCCACGTGATCGTTTACAAAGTCGCTCCCATGCCTGAAATCATCCAGTTGCTTCAAACTGCATGCAGGACAGTGCCCTAACTCATCATGATAGCCCTGGAAGCCCTATGAGAACTGACCTCCACTTTCCTTCTCTATTTTGCCCCCCACCCATCTGTCCCTCACTTATTTTCTTACATCCACAGAGGCCTTCCCTCTGTTCCCTAAACTTGCCAAACTCTGCCTCAGGACCTTTGTCCCTGCTACTTCCCCAGCCCTGGCTCAAAAGGCTGGCTTTTTCTTGTCATTCAGAAAGCCTTCTCTAATATGCCAAGCCCTTGTCACCAAGGACAACCTATTCCTCATCTTGTTTTATTTTCATTATAGGACTTATCTCTGTCTGGCGCTGGTTTTAATTGTTGTTTACTTGTTTCCGGGCTCCTCTTTCCTAGGAATGTGTTCCTAGGAAATATTGTTGACCGTTGTAGCCTGTTTCCAAAATCTCTGTTAGTAGTCACTAAATAAAAATTTTTGAATAAACGCCCACTCACCAAGTGAACTTCTGACTCGAATTTAGTTTTCCAAAGAAACTGCTTGTAGATGATGCGCCAGCCAGAGGACAGGGTTGTCTATTCGTCCTAATAGCTCTAACTTTTGTATTAATAAATACATGAATGCTTGAGTTTGTACGCTTCAGCCTCTGTGAATTTGGTTAATATGAGTCTGTCCCTAAAAGATGACTTCTCCCTCGGGGCACTGACAAATCAGGCATCTGAGCCTGCAGACTCGAGATCTGTGCTGCACACTGAGTCATTAACTGACAAAGGGCCCCCTGCCTGGGTGAGCCCTGACCTTGCCCTCGTGACCTTCATGGCCTCCTCTGGGCTTCCTTTAGAAACTTCTCTAGGAATAAGCAGAGAAGAGCTCCTGATAGATTGTGGACTCTTTCAGTTCTATCCCGAATGCCATCATCACACGATGCCCTCCTTTTTTCAAAAGCGTAACTGAGACAGGCTACATTTCTGAAGAACAAAAAGGAGGATAATAAGCTAATAGCTATTAAGTGCTTTACTGCATATCAGACACTAAAGACTTTACAAATATTATCTCACTTAAAGCAATACATCTAAAAACTATGGAAAATAAAATATAAACTCTGTAAAAGAGTCGGATATTCAAGATGAGATATCGCAAAGGATCAGATTGTCAGATCAGACTCACAGGAATTAGAAATCTTGCCTAGCAATGAGGTATAACAATTCTGAGAATACAGATAGTCGTGAGGTACAGGTGAATCCTGCAGATTCTGGTCCATGAAAGCTGCTATCTGAGTCCTTTCTTGCCACATTAGGATTTGCTCTGGCCCAGATTTAAAATATGAGGTCTCTAAGCGATGTACATGGTCATCCCTAAGGCAAAAAAGAACACCTTGCGTTATGTAACATCTCAATTTTATACTTGCACAGTTTACAAGTCATTTTCCAGAAAGCTGTGCCCCATAAATTCAAAGATTCCAGGTGCGTTTAGCTCAGCCATTCTAGACTGACCAGGTATATTCACCTAAAAAGTTTTTCATAGATAAGGACTCTCTTACTAGTAAATACCCATCAGTTTCCTTTCCAGAGGTCTATCATTAATATGTTTACAAGAAGATTTGATCAAGCCAGCTAACTTCCTCCCTTCCTTCCCCTCTTCCTCCCTCCCCCCCTCCCTACTTTCCTTCCTTCCTTCCTTCCTTCCTTCCTTCCTTCCTTCCTTCCTTCCTTCCTTCCTTCCTTCCCAATGGCTTCTCAGGGTAAGGGAGAAAATAGCCAACTGCTAACCCTTTCCTTTCCAATGAATAGTTTTCTGATTCTAAGAATTCCACCGAAAGCGGTGCAGTGATTATCTTCCTATGCCCCCAAAGCCTTTCACCTCAAATTAACTCAGCTCCTGTCTAAGGAGATGTAGCACAATTGACAGCTTCTCCTTAACCAGGCTCTGTGTCTTTGGCTTCCAGACCTGTTTTTCTGCTGTAGGGTTTACATATCTCACCACTAACTATATTTCCACTACTAAGTTGACATTTTGTTATTTTTTCACATAGTTCTTAATTTGTTTAAAAAAGAATTTGTCTTTCAAATAGCTCTTAATAGTAATGTTTTGTTCCATAGACTATAAACAGTGTTAGTACACTTAGCCCAAGTTCTATTCAAATGTTATTGAAAGCCCAATACACGCCTGCTAGAGAATGGAAAAGACATAGTCTCTGCTCTCAAGGAATTCACAGTTCTTGGGGAAATAAAAACATAATGGAGCCACTCTGCCTTTAGTATCTAAGTAAAAATGGCTCGTGCTCTCAAAGAGAATGTAAAGACAATTGTCTTTCTAATGGTATTCTGAAACCAATTTAAAATAAACATTGCTCTTAATTCACCAATAAATACATCTTAACATTCTCATACAGAATGCATTTGCTGCCGTAATATAAGCAGAAGGAGGAAGCACATAATAAATTCTAATTGAGGATGTGAAAAAAGACTCAAGGAGGAGACAATGGTTAAACTGGGTCAGATGAATGACTAGGGATTTATCAAGTGTGGGGAAGTATTCCAAGACTGGAGATTTGGAAAAGCAAAGAATGTTTAGAGACCTCTCGATGGTTTGCTGTGACTAAAGCATTCAGGGAAAGAGGAGAGGGAAAAGTGGCAAAGATGGTTTAATAAACAAAAGACAGATTTCCGCCCTCAGCATTTTCAAAACATAAAAACAAGTCTGGAAAAATTCTAAACAGTCTAGGAGTATCACAGCCAGGCCAGGACTGGGATGAGGCAAGCGAGGTTCCTGTCTTGGGTGCAAAATTTAAGGGGGTGCCAACAAAACTCAGTCATCAAGATGAATAATATTTTAATTAAAAAATTTGACTAAAGATAAGATCAGTGTTACTGAATTTTCCTTTTGCCTTAGGCCCCAATATGGCTCAGCAAGACATGATTTAAAATTTCAGCATTTGTTCATCGTGATTTTTTGGCACCGGTTTTGCTTTTTTTAAAAAATTGCATTACAGTATTATTTATCTTGATGAATGTGTTTTTGGGGGCACTTCATTAAAATTTTGGCATGAGATGAGCGCTTTACTCACCTCGTGGTAGTCCCAAGCCTGATTCCAGCCAAACTGTATCTGCTAGCATGTGCGAAAGACACAGCATGTCACTCTGGCATTAAAGCACAAGTTAGAAAAGATTCATAGCACTTCGTGGCTAATGGGATATGGAGATAACAGGAAGAGAGGAATTAAGAATTTTGTCTTAGAAAACAGTATGGAGGTTCCTCATGAAATTAAAAATGGAACTACCATATGATCCAGCAATCCCTCTTCTGAGTATTTATCAAAAAAAAAAAAAAAAAAAGAAAGAAAACAGGTATCTTGAAGAGATATTTGTATACCCTTGTTTATGGCAGCATGATTTACAATAGCTAAGAGGTGGAAACAATGGATGAATGATAAACAATAACAGTGTGTACATACAATGGAAAAGTTATTCTTTGAAAAGAAATGCAATCCTGTCACATGCTACAACACAGGTGAACTTTGAGGACATTATGCTACATGAAATAAGCAGGCCACAAAAGGAAAAATACTGTATGATTTTACTTATACAAGGAATCTAAAGTATTCAAATTCATAGCCATAGAAGGTAGAATGGTGGTTACCAGAGACTGGTAGAGGGTGGAATGGACAATTGTTTAGTAGGTACAGAGTTTCAGTTTTGCAAGATGAAAAAGTTCTGGAGATCTGTTTACACAATGTGAATAATGTAACTGCTGAACTGAACACTAATTAATTAACTGTTAAAAATGGGAGAAGGGACAAGTCTTTCTTACAGAAGAATTCTAATTTTAAAACATAGAAGAAATGGAAAAAATAGAAAATCACAATTATAGGAAAGATACACCAACGGACGCTAAAATCAGCGGTTGAAAGCATGAGGAAAACCAGTATATTAGCATAGTCGCAAAGCATCTCCTCCTATATATTGGGTAACTTTACAGTAGAAAAATTCAGCAGACATCTCCTTAATCAAGCATGAGTCTGACGATCGTAAGCCATCGTGTGCCCCTGAGAGAATGCACTGAGAAAGAGACATCACTTCTAGGATGTCTCCCTCAACGCGTATAACCTCAAACTAATCACAGTGAGCATCAGACAAATCCAGCACGAGAGCCATTTTGACCACTACTCTTCAAAAGCAAAGGTCATGAGAGATAAAGAAAAGCTATGGAATGATCACAGACTAGAGGAAAATAAGGAGACACGACAACTAAATGCAGTGTGGGATCCTGGATTGGGTCCTGAGACGGAAAAAGGACATTAGGGAGGAAACGAGTGGAATTCGAATACTGCGTAGAATTTAATTAGGAGCATTATAGCAATGCCAATTTCCTGATTCTTATAATGATATTATGGTTACGTAAATCGTTAATATTTGGGAAAACAGGTTGGATGCTATATGTACACTCTGCACTGTTTTTGCAACTTACCTGTATGTCTAGAATTATTTCAGAAAGGTTTTTAAATTCTTATGAACATAACTTTATGGGAAGAAACCCCCCCACACACAATACATTTCATTTTTTAATGAATTAACTCCAAATGCTCTTCTGATATTTTGCTAAAATGCATGTTTCTCAGTGTGCAGTTATAATTGGTGTTTCTATACTGGTGCTCTCTGTTGTTTCTCCCTTGAATAAATGTCACTCATTCATTGAATAATTTGACAACATGGTGGTATTTTGTTACTATGAGTGGCCCCGTGCTGGGCACTGAGAACATGAAGATGCATAGCCTTTGGTCTCTGCACTTGAAAAATGTACATGATAGTGAGGATAATAAACATGAAAAGAGAAGGAATCAGTATAATACGATAGACTTCATTATGTAGATAAGCAAAGGGCTCTGAGATATAGAGAAGCTATTGTCTTTCCTTTTTTAAAAGAGAATTCAGAGTTTAACATGTTGACTTATCTGTATAATTATGTGTAAAGAATGTTCCACTGTCCTCAGTGTAATACACTACGGTCGGCAGTGATGTTCCGGGCTTTTCCCACTCGTGAGGGAAGAGGTCATTTCTACAAGTCGTCCTTGGATTCAGCAGGCAAGAGCAGGTAGAAAGACTTTCCTCTGCAGAGGGAAGCGGGCTCCCCACCTCCAGCTCTGCACTTGCAGATGTGCCTTTGCTGCTCAGAGTCCATGAATCGCACTTTAAATCGATTCTTCTGAAATGAGACTTATGAGATGGCCAAAGCTGAGCTTAACGAAGGAAGAGGTCAATCAGATTCTCATCAAAGAGTTCAATTAATCTGTCTCATTTCTGAGATACAGCCTCCCCCGAGCCTCCTCTTAGAGGCTTCAACCATCACGCCCATTTTCATAATTGCAGGTAATTGAACAATTGGCACAATTCATCTCCCTGGCAAGACCTTCCTGTCAATTCTGTCCCAAGGAGCTTATTAGAACCCGAGGTTGTGGCCCTCAGTCTCCCACCTCACACACCTGCAATGATTCCCCATCGCTGCTCTATCTTCATCCTCCTTCTCTTTTCTGGCTCCTTCCTTCATCCTGGAAACATGCCAGGTCTCTTGCCCTGACTTCCAAGAACCCATCCAAGTTTGACCATTCTCTCCTTGAACAAAAGGCAGATGGCTGAGAGCAGTAAGGAAATATTTCTTTCTGCCCAAATAAATAAATAAAGGCAGCACATAAAGGAATAATTAAAAACAAGTCTTCCCTTGACTCTTTCTTTACCTATCTATGGCCACTACCCTACTTATCCCATCTCATAGTTTTGGTGCCTCCAGGTTGTCAAGTCAAACATTGGACCCATTCTCTCGTTTGTAACATTCACCGTCACGGGATACATTAAGGAGTCCACGTCTGTTCCCTGGAAGGACACTGGTCTGGAGTCAGAAGACGTGTGCTCTGGTGTGGACAATGAAGCAAGTTGTTGTTCTTGAGCTGGCCATTTCATCTCTCTGGCTTAAATTTTTGGAGGTGTGAAATAAAAGGACCACCCCAGATTATTCCTGAAGTTTCTTACAGCTCTAACGCACACAGTCTCGGGTTCGCACCTGCAGCCTGAGCAGCCACTTCTCTCCTTGTTCTTGCCGCTCAGCTCAGCTCTCCAACCCGACTCTCTCATCTTTGGCATCTTTGCCAGTTCCTCGCTGTGGAATGCCCTCCTCTCTTTCTGTGGCTCCTATACACAGCTTCCACATTTCAGGGCTACCTTCCTTGTGAATCACTCCCCGGCTCTCCTCTGTGTGTACATGAATTCTATAGTATTGTCTCGAAGGACTTGTTTACATGTCTGTCTCCCTAAAAAGTTGTCATGCCTTTAAAGCAGGAACTATATTTGTGTCAATCGGATCCAGTTTCAGAGAACAGAATCCACTCTAACCAGTTTAAGCAGGAAAGGATTTATTACAGATATTAAATGTCTATCAAGTCACTGGGAGGGAAGAAAAAAGACTCCCGATTAGGCTTTCAGGAACCACTCACAAAGCCACACTGCAGAACTGGGCCACCGAGAGAGATGTTACCTCTCTTGGTATCAGGAATCTCTAGCTTCCACCATTAGAAAATCAGGAACTAAATTTCCTCCATATACATCTATCTCCTAGTCAAATTCTCCAAAAGAGCAAGGGTTTTTTGACTCATCATCATCCCCCTTTGGACAATGTTTCTTCCACCAGCCACCTCCTAAACTTCTGACAAATTCGGAGATTGATCGCTGTGGGGTCAGGTTCTAAGCGTGGTCCTTGACGGCCACAGCCAATGTACCTTAAGTCATCTGGAACAAACACGGCGAAAGGGCTACGGGAGTTGAGGGGGTCACCAGCACATTCCCTCTTCCCTTTGCAGAGGAAACCAATCCACTCCACCCCCACCCCTGCCCCGCCACCCAATGGGGGTCTTTAGGAGTGAGCAATGGTAATCAATCCCCTGGCCAGATAACAAATTTAAATCTGCTCTGAACCCTCACAATCTCTTCAGCTCATGCCTCCCACAGAACACAAACCGCTTTAACAAACTGGGGCGGGATCATAGAATCTTGGGAATAGGAAGGAGTTCAGAGGTCCTAAAATTCAGTCATTATCATAGACCACTTTTTTGCAAAAGGAGAAATGTAGGATGAAATGTAATTAGTTTTATTTTTACATAAATATATTCGATGTAAAGACCCGCCCTTATTCTAAGATTTTCTTTGTCCCTCTATTTCTTTAGTGATACTTGGATTTGTGGCTCGTAGCTTTTGTTTGTTTAGGCTTTTCTTGGCAAAATAGCAATGGGTTGTCCTTTGTTAGTCCTCTCTTTGAGTTGCCTGTTGATTAGTCTTATTCTCATCACATCCCCAAAGGTCCATACCATGGCTTCACTATGACCCCTTGCCTCACTCCTTCTTTGTCCCGTTCATCTTTTATCCCTATCATCTATCAGGATGTGAACTCCAGGGTCTCAAGACACTGAACAAGTGCCTGGACATGTGGTAAGACCGCAAGACAAAGGGTATCATTTCTATGATTCTTCGTCACTTCCCCCATCCCTTGTCATATCACAGGGAAATAATTATTTTGACATTACTCTTATAAATAAGGCCCAGCTCATTTTGTGAGAAAATAAGCTGTAATGTGTAATTTGTCTTGGCATGTCTTCTCTGCTTCGACTAGGGTTATTCCCTAGTCTTTCTCTCATCATTTATAAATACGCAGTCTATTTTTATTTTTCCTAACTCCAGCTTTTATTCCACCTATATTTCTGTTACATTTTCCGAGACTTCTTTTCCTGGAATGCTTCTGATGATC
>NW_011888850.1:2413526-2416805 GCF_000151845.1 Pteropus vampyrus | reverse complement strand
GGTAAATACTCAGAGACGTTTCTCTTTTCTAGGTTAGCCTCCAACTGATATAAAGATAAATTCTCAGGAGTAGAATTGCTGGGTCAAAAATTTTAGGATTTTTAAACTGAAGTGTAAAGACATTTCTTCCTGCTGTCTTTCTGTCCTTTAAGCCCTTTCTTCCACCTGTAGTTCTCTGTGTACGCTCAGGGCCCTTCCCCTCTGTCATTCCATCTGTTTACATGTCTCAGCCTCTGGGCATTGGACTAACCCTCCAGTAGTCACATTACACTTTTGAAAAGTGACAAACAAAACAAAGAGGTAAGGGGGAAAGCCACCACTTCCTGGTGGTAATTGATATCTATGCTTTCAGAAGATGTCCAGGCAAGTGGAAAGGATAAGCAATTACGTGGGTGGGTCGGGCAAACAGACTCCCCTTTCCCTTTATCTGTCAGGAGTGAGTGGTGGGAGGGAGGGAGAATTGGAATTAATTATTAACTTCTTCAAAATTGCCGGAATTAGATAGAGAGTTACTGAACCCCTCAGTTCATTTTCTATCAGGAGTCTCGTGAAGGAATGACATCTGCTTGACCATGTCAATTGCCAGGTTTTAAATTTTGGTAGGAATCAGTCAAGGAGCAAAGTGACCTTTGACGTTTGTGGTGACCACTTGGTGACTTTGACTCTACACTGCTGGTTGAGAAGGCTCCAGGCACTGGCTCCCCAGGCAGTGGAGACGGCTTGCTGTAAATCCGAGTTTCCGCATGTTTTCAATGCATCAGACTTGGCTCTTTAGAAGCGAGGCTATCATTCCAACTTGGGTAAAATATCTAACTTCATGCTGTGATTTACCAAGTAAAAGCTATCGACTGTCTTTTACAGGCTATCGATTTAGCTTTCTCTGAATCTGAGGCCCTTAAAGACTCTGCTTATTTAGCAATATAACACAGTCAAGAAAAATAATTTTTATAGTCAGCCAGTCTTTGAATGCAAAGATGAGGAGGCAGTTGCAGTGGGGAGAACCCTGATCTTGGAGTCAGGAGATCTGAGTGCCACAAGAGCAAAGAAGTGGAGATGAAAGACATACACGGAGGAGCAAGCTAATATTGCTATGAACTTTTTCCAATATTGGTTGCACACTGGTACTGACTCCCATGCTACTTGCACCCTTTCATTAGCCCATTGTTTTAAAACAATAGATTAAACCACGCACGTGTTAGGGTCACTAGTTAGGAGCTACCATCGACATTGGCATATGTGTTAGGCGTGGGGAACAGGATCTGAAAGCCACAAACGAAGAGACCCTCTGTTTGATGGTGTGGTTCAAAATGACACACTGAAAAAGCCTAGAGAGGCTTGGATGAGAGCATGTCCCTTTCCTCTGCCTCCTCCTTCAGCTCGTCCTTCCTGCACATTTGTTGAGGCGGGGTTCCCTCAGCAAGCCAAAACCTGTCTCAGGCCAGCTGGGGACAGTGAGCATGATGAAAGTGAACAATCTTATGGAACAGATCCAGAAAATGACATTAACCCCAAACCAAATAGATGTCATTTGTAATTTAACATGCGGTATCTTGGGAACAAAAGCGTTTTTTGCTCTCCCTGAAGCTTTGTTGTCCCAGGTTGGAAAAATTAATTAGGAGAGAACAACTAGAAATGAATTTACCAGATTTCAGCCCTATTCTTATAAATGCTAGACAGAGCATGCTGCCTCTCCGTCCCCGCAGTCCATCCAAATAGCCAGCCGACATCCCTGGTCCTTGCATGATGATGAGCCGAGTTTCACAGATGTCGTTCAGACATTATTTTCATCCTTGATCCAGTAGGATTTTTCTGAGTTTTTTTCTAGAATTATATCATGTACTATGAGATAATGAAAATAGCATGGAAGTCACAAGCAGATCAAGGATTAATGAATGGGTAAATTAAACAAATATTTGTTGGGTGTTTTCTGTATGTCAAAACAGTTTTTATCAGTGCACTGAAAATACTGTCGTGAACAAAAGAGTTGATCCCAGCCCTGGAGGAGCTTAAATTCTGGTGTGTGTTGGGCGGGGGGGAGGGGGGGTTGGGTGGGGGGAGGGCGGAGATAGAGAAAAAAGAATGCACATAAATATGTAACATAAATTTAGGCAGTGATGTGTTATTAAAATAATAGTAAAAAAGCAGAAGAGGTTAGGGAGTGACAATTTTATTTTTTTATTTTTAAAATTTTATTTTATCAGTTGCAAGTATACAGTACATTGGTTAGACATTTATATAGTTTATTAAACGATCCCCCTAATTGCTCTTTCTCTCCTCTGGCTCTCCACCTAGACATCACATTAATGCTAACTGCATTCCCTATGCCATGCTCCCCATCCCTGTGACCATCTATCAGCTTATAATTTGTACTTCTTTAACCCTGTACCCCTTTCTCATAGCCCCTCAATCCCCTCCCCTGTGGCCATCACCAGATTGTCCTCTATATTTGTGAGTCTCTTTTCGATTAGTTTGTTCTTTATGTTCCTTAGATTCCACATATAAGTGAAATTCTATGGTATTTTCTTTCTGTGTCTGGCTTATTTCACTCAGAATTATAACCTCTAGATCTATCATGTTGTTGCAAATAGTAGGATTTCATTTTTTTAATGGGTGAGTAACATTCCGTTGTATATATGAACCATAACTTCTTTATCCAGTGGTCTGTTACTGGGCATTTAGGTTGCTTCCATATCTTGGCTATTGTAAATAGTGCGGCCATGAACATAAGGATGTTTAGATCTTTACAAATTATTGTTTTTGGTTTTCTTTGGATAAATACCCAGAAGCACAATTGCTGGATCAAAAGGTAGATCCATTCTTAAATTTTTGAGAGTGACAATTTTAGATGAGGTTGTCATGGTAGTTATCTCTGAGTAACATTTGAATTGAGACCAGAAGATGAGGGAATATCCTTTAGGCCTGTTCTAAGCTGGGGGAAACAGATCCCATCTGAATGGATGGGCATGAGGTTGGTGCGTTTGTGAATTAGCCATGTGGCCAGTGTGACTGAGCAGAGAGTGTGTTGAGGGTGATGTGGAGAGATGGGTTTGAACCGTAACTCCTACCACCAACTGGCCGCAGAACTTTTCTCAATGTATTCGATCTCTAGGAATCACCAGTTCTTTGCAGTTATTAAGGTTTTTGGTCACAAGTAACAGGACCCAACTTTGAGCTAGGCAGAACTCGAAAAGAGAATTTATAATAAGTATATAAGAATGTCTCCCAAAAAGCCAAGGCAGGAAAAAATCTGGGCCTCAGGAAAGAGCTGGAACCAGGATC
>NW_011888850.1:2408419-2413264 GCF_000151845.1 Pteropus vampyrus | reverse complement strand
GGGGGGGGTGGAGTTACAGTGCACACTGCCCAGCACATTTTCAAATCCCTCCTCTGCTCACGAAACTTCCCAGCAGCAGCTGATCAAGGATTCTTCTCTTTCTGTCCCTACCCGGAACACAACATCCGGTTTGCTCTGTGTTCTCTTGCTGACCCCATGGCACTCCAACCAGGCTTCTCCATCTCTCGGCCCTTTTGTGATCAGGGACATTAACTTTCTCCCAGCTTATACAGCTGAGTGTGAATTCTCAGCACCACCCATCTCAGCATGGTAGTCAGAAAACAAAGATTCTCCAGACACGAGGACCCACTCTCTGAGAGGGTTCATTTCATTACAAGGTACCGATCCAGCCACCTGTGTCTCTGAATCCCTATTCCATGTATCCGCGAGAGAAAATCTGATTGGCGTGGCTCAGTGTCACATGCTCACACCTCTGGTCCAATCAGCGCTGACTAGAGAATGAGTTACCTTTGTGGACTGGGGAATCCGACAGGACAAATTCCTAGAGCATGCAGAGCACCTTAGGAGATGGACAGTTGTACCAAAGGTACCACTTACGTTCCTCACGCATAATATGGAAACAAGAATACATTCCTCTTAGGGTTGTTGTTCTAGCCAAACAAAACAACACGTGAAAGGGGCATTCCAAGGTATCGCGCACTCAGAAATGTTGTTTTCCTCCTCCTCTCAAGAAACGAACAAATAACCTTCAAAAAACCTCTCCCTTGATTTTCCAAAATAATCCCAGCTTCCATACACTGCCCAGTTCTAGATCATGCATGTAAACTGTTCATCTGAAAATTATAGTCACTGTAGGTATATTTAACAAGTAGAAACAATTATTAAGCAAAGGTTTAGATCCTGTTCCATTTCTCATGCCTCCTTCCCTCCTGCTAGGTCAGTTTTGGTGTTGTCTGGTGAGACTGCTTGCTCCCTTCCACCTCTGCCGCTGCTCAGGGTCCTGAACTAAGGACTGGAGGCGATCTACTGGGAAGAACAGGGAATCGACTTTGAAAAAAGAGAGTCTAGAATGGGTTGCAGGGAGCGGGGCTTTGGGGAAGATTTTTGAGAAAAGTAGGGGATACAGAGGACTAGAAAAAGTGCAGCTGGACAGATGTCACCACAGGCTGTGCACTGGATCCTTGCTAATGATATTTGAGAGATGCCGGTAAGATTAGAATTACTTCTAATTACTCCTGACTGCTCAAATCAGTCTGAAACTCCCTGTTGAGACAGAGCCACATGGGTATCTGGGCTTTATTTTGTCTACATAAAGACAATTAAAAAAAAAACCTTTTTTTTTTTCCCCCAGGAAATTACCATATTTGGGGTGTGATAAGCTTACATACTTAAATTAAGGAGGCATTAACTGATTGGAATATAAAAGAAGATAATATACAGTAATGTATAGAACTGAGTATAATCACAGATTTAAGCTATATCTAGAGTGATAGAGGCAATCATGATTCACAAATTCTCCAACCAACTGCTGTTTCTGGGCAATGAGATATTTACAAAAATTATGGAAAGTCCTTTGACATTTAGACAAATAATCCATTCTGTGTGAAAAGCAAGTTTCCTCAAGGGAGTTTCTAAATAATAATTTTTCTTTTCCACTGTGCAAATAAGAGTCTTTATTGATGTAGCGTCAGTATGAGAATGCCTTCCAGATCACCAGAGCAGCCTTTCACGAATCATCTTTGATGAAAAATTAAACAGAGACTAAAAGACTTCCTGCTTTATAGTTAATGAGCAGACAGGAACACATTCAGGAACCTTGAATCAAATTGAAAATTTGCATCTAAACTTCTTTAAAATAAAATAACATACACTTTTCAAAACTGCGATTATAATAGTAATGTGTGCTATGGACTACTATGTAGAAAAGAATGAGGTTGGCTTAGATGAATTGATATACAAGCATATTTATTATTTTTCTTTAAGCACTTTACAGAGCAATATGTTAAAAAGATCCAGGGTGACAAAAACAAAAACCTAGGGAGGTCACGTAGATATCAAAAAATGTAGAGGGCCAAGATGTTTATGTTGTAAAAATAAAAAAAGAGAGAGAGAGAGAGAACTACTTGTGTGGTTATGCAACCTTTCAGATCATTGTGTGGGTCAAACAAAACACCATACTGGGAGTATCCAGTTCTCCTGAGGCTTTTGTAAGCAATAATAAAGCAGCAAACAAAACACTCTGTGTGTGCATATTTCCTTACATATGTATGCATGTTTGTAAATGGAAAATAAAATACCTGGAAAGGCACATGTATAAACGTTTATTAGTACTTAGCCTCGATAAATCAACCTTGGGGAAGGAATGGTGGGAGAATCTGTTAAAGCGGAACTTTTATGTTTTACTCTACATTTCTCTATGTTTGACTTTACAATGGGAATGTAGTCATATATTAATGAGTAATTATGCTTTATAAAAATTAAAAATTAATTCATAAAGGTTGTCTAAAGTTTGTAAAAGAATAAAAATAATAGATAATCTTACAAACTCAAATATAACTATTAATCATTGTTTTAGTCTGCTCAGGCTGCTATAACAAAATACCACAGTCTGGTTGGCGTAAACAACAAACATTTGTTTCTCATAGTTCTAGAGACCAGGAAGTCTAAGATCAGGGTGCCAGCACGGCCCGGTTCTGGTGAGGGCTCTCTTTTTGGCTTGTCAATGGCTGCCTTCTTACTGTATCCTCACATAGTAGAGAAACAGAGAGAGACAGAGAGACAGAGACAGAGACAGAGAGAAAGATACAGAGAGCGACAGAGAGACAGAGACAGAGAGACAGAGACAGACAGAGAGAGAGCTCTCTTATTTCTTCCTCTTCTGAAGAGGTAACTAATCTCATCATGAAAGATCCACCCTCTTGACCTTATCTTACTTAACCTAATCACCTCCCGAAGATCCCTCTCCAAATACCATCACAGTGGGGATTAGGGCTTTGACATGCACTGGAGGGCAGGAGTGGTAAGTGGGAAGGACACAAACATTCAGCTCATAATAATCATATTTTAGTATAATTCCTTTCAGTTTTTTAAAAATGTGTTTTAAATAGTTAGAATTATATTGTATGTACTTAGTTTTATGCAGAGTTTTGTATTCTGTCATAATTTTTTCCTTATAGTTTTTTTGAGTGGATTATTATCTTAAGAAAGATCCAAGTAGGTGGAATTAATAGGTCAAAGACTGCTGACTTTTAAATATTTTTATGCACCTATTGCTAATTTGCTTTCCAGGAGAGTTGAATCAATTTATAGTTCTGCCAACATACAGTATATGAAAGTATCAATTTTACTGTACCCTTGCCGACATTGGGAATTATCAGTTTAGAAACCCTAACAACATGCCATCTGATTATTATTTTTAAGATTTTTATTGAAGCATAAAGATACACACGGCAAAGTATCTGATTATCACAAAGCAAACATACCTGAGTAATCAGCATTAATAACAAGGAAGAACAAATTCACCATCCTCAGAAGCCTCCCTCGTTCCCCTTCTGGTCATTACTACTGTAGGAATAACCACCAATCTGACTTTTAACAGCAATAGATTAATTCTCTTTGGTTTTCTCATTTTGGCATAGTCTTCTATTTTATAAATATGTATGTCGCAATGTACTTATCCATTTTGCTGTTAATGGACATTTGGATCATTTTCAATTTGAGATTATGAGCATTTCTGCCCATTACTTTTGTGACTGTATGTGTGCATTTTTGACAGGCATGCACCGAGAAGCAGAATTGCCAGATCACAGAATATGCCTATATTCCACTTTAGTACATATCGCCAGACAGTAATTTCCAAAATGGTTGTATTAATTTAGATTTCCACCAGGAGTGTTTAATAATTCCTGTTTCTCCAAATTTTTATTAATACTTGATAATGTCAATCTTTTTCATTTTAGCTAGTTGGCTGGGTTGTATAGTGATATACCACTGTGGCTTTAATTTGCATTTATTTTGATGAATGAGGTCGAACAATTTTTCATGTTTACTGGCCACTGGGAGATATCTTCTGTAAATAGTCTGTGTGAGTATTTTGTCCATTATTTAATTGAGTTGTTTGTCTGTTATTGAATTGTATAAGCAATTTTTGTAGTCCAAATTTGGGTTCTTCGTCAGATATCAAATATCATCTACTCTTTGGGTTGCCTTCTTCCTCTTTAATGGCTTTTTTGATGAACAAAGATATACATTTAATAGACTCTGCTTATCCATTTTTTCCACTTTATGCTTAATGCTCGTTGTATCCTTTTAAAGAAAATTTGTCTACTGCAAGGTCCTGAACATATTCTTCTCTTGTTAAATTTGCATTTTTTGATGCTCAGTGAAATTGAATTTTTTTCTTTTAAAAAAAAATTATTTTGGTCTTCTGTAATTTTATTGTCAGTCATTATCTTTTACACATTGTTTTAAAAACATATTGGTGTGTTTCTTATAGATTTCTAGAAAATATTTATCCATTAAGAAAAAAATTCATGTTGGTACTAGATATTTTTATTACTTTATTGGTCTTATAATTATTGTTACTAGATTTTAAAATCACTGAATTATACTTTATTTTGTGATTTTTAAAATTTACTTTAGGTTTAAAAAGACTTTCCCATCTAATTGTTAGGAAAAGAGATCTTCTTATTTTTATGGTGTTTTGTTTTCGGTTTTGTTTTTCTTTTCATTTAGCTCTGATACATGTAGAATTTATTTGGATGGTATTGTGAGGTGAGAATCTAAACTGATTTATTTCTCCCAATACCTAAGTCAGTTTCTCTTTATTAATTGATTCTTCTCTTTTTAATTGATTTATAATGCTTTATAAGTTGGGTTAGTTTA
>NW_011888850.1:2404689-2407289 GCF_000151845.1 Pteropus vampyrus | reverse complement strand
GGTCAAAGACTGCTGACTTTTAAATATTTTTATGCACCTATTGCTAATTTGCTTTCCAGGAGAGTTGAATCAATTTATAGTTCTGCCAACATACAGTATATGAAAGTATCAATTTTACTGTACCCTTGCCGACATTGGGAATTATCAGTTTAGAAACCCTAACAACATGCCATCTGATTATTATTTTTAAGATTTTTATTGAAGCATAAAGATACACACGGCAAAGTATCTGATTATCACAAAGCAAACATACCTGAGTAATCAGCATTAATAACAAGGAAGAACAAATTCACCATCCTCAGAAGCCTCCCTCGTTCCCCTTCTGGTCATTACTACTGTAGGAATAACCACCAATCTGACTTTTAACAGCAATAGATTAATTCTCTTTGGTTTTCTCATTTTGGCATAGTCTTCTATTTTATAAATATGTATGTCGCAATGTACTTATCCATTTTGCTGTTAATGGACATTTGGATCATTTTCAATTTGAGATTATGAGCATTTCTGCCCATTACTTTTGTGACTGTATGTGTGCATTTTTGACAGGCATGCACCGAGAAGCAGAATTGCCAGATCACAGAATATGCCTATATTCCACTTTAGTACATATCGCCAGACAGTAATTTCCAAAATGGTTGTATTAATTTAGATTTCCACCAGGAGTGTTTAATAATTCCTGTTTCTCCAAATTTTTATTAATACTTGATAATGTCAATCTTTTTCATTTTAGCTAGTTGGCTGGGTTGTATAGTGATATACCACTGTGGCTTTAATTTGCATTTATTTTGATGAATGAGGTCGAACAATTTTTCATGTTTACTGGCCACTGGGAGATATCTTCTGTAAATAGTCTGTGTGAGTATTTTGTCCATTATTTAATTGAGTTGTTTGTCTGTTATTGAATTGTATAAGCAATTTTTGTAGTCCAAATTTGGGTTCTTCGTCAGATATCAAATATCATCTACTCTTTGGGTTGCCTTCTTCCTCTTTAATGGCTTTTTTGATGAACAAAGATATACATTTAATAGACTCTGCTTATCCATTTTTTCCACTTTATGCTTAATGCTCGTTGTATCCTTTTAAAGAAAATTTGTCTACTGCAAGGTCCTGAACATATTCTTCTCTTGTTAAATTTGCATTTTTTGATGCTCAGTGAAATTGAATTTTTTTCTTTTAAAAAAAAATTATTTTGGTCTTCTGTAATTTTATTGTCAGTCATTATCTTTTACACATTGTTTTAAAAACATATTGGTGTGTTTCTTATAGATTTCTAGAAAATATTTATCCATTAAGAAAAAAATTCATGTTGGTACTAGATATTTTTATTACTTTATTGGTCTTATAATTATTGTTACTAGATTTTAAAATCACTGAATTATACTTTATTTTGTGATTTTTAAAATTTACTTTAGGTTTAAAAAGACTTTCCCATCTAATTGTTAGGAAAAGAGATCTTATTTTTATGGTGTTTTGTTTTCGGTTTTGTTTTTCTTTTCATTTAGCTCTGATACATGTAGAATTTATTTGGATGGTATTGTGAGGTGAGAATCTAAACTGATTTATTTCTCCCAATACCTAAGTCAGTTTCTCTTTATTAATTGATTCTTCTCTTTTTAATTGATTTATAATGCTTTATAAGTTGGGTTAGTTTACATACTTTAACTTGCTTTTTTTTTAAATCTATTCTTATTCATTGATTTGTATGTCAGTTCCAGTGCTATAATGTAAATTTTAAGTGTTTTGTGTGTGTGTGTGTGTGTGTGTGTGTGTGTGTGGCATGTGTGTGTATGTGTTTGTGTATGTGAGCATGTGTGTGTATTTGGGTAGGAATGCTTTCCCATCATTTTTATCTTTTTCAAACATTATTTTGGTCATACTAGTATATTTACTCTTTTGGATAAACTTTAAAATCTTCCTTCTTTGAATTCCAAAAATATCTTTTGAAATTCTAGATTAGGATACTTTAAACCTATAAATTAACTTGTGAAGAGCAGTTTATTTTTCCCTTCAATATTTAGTCTTTGATACCAGAATGTATTTTTATACCTCTTCATTATTTATTCAAAGCTTAGTCTCTCTGAAGATAGATAAGTACATAGATAGATAGATAGATAGATAGATAGATAGATAGATAGATAGATAGATAAAATAGACTCCACAATAATAAAAATTTGGATATAATTTCATTGGTGATTGGCTTCTGACCCATAAACTGATAGTTTATGCTAAGGAGATGACTCAGGATGGGGAACCATCCACCTCAGAAAGACCAACCATATGATTGGAGGGTTCAGTCTTTGTGCTCTGACAGCCCTGATTTCAAGCTTCAAAAATTAATAAACAGAAATCTCATTTAAAACGAAGTTGGGAAACTGAAACAGGAAACTCTCACACGTGTGTCACTCAATGCACACTGTTGAACCCAACAGGAAGAGATGTTCTACTTTGCATCTCTGGCAGGAAGTGATACTATATTACTACGTCAGCAGGAGGAAGAAACGATTCTTCATTTCCCAGTAACAGCTCCGCCAATGGAAGACTGTCATAACTCAGCCAGTGGAAAGTCTTGAACTATATGTCCTCTATACTTTGAGATTTCA
>NW_011888850.1:2400526-2404639 GCF_000151845.1 Pteropus vampyrus | reverse complement strand
CTCTGACAACCCTGATTTCAAGCTTCAAAAATTAATAAACAGAAATCTCATTTAAAACGAAGTTGGGAAACTGAAACAGGAAACTCTCACACGTGTGTCACTCAATGCACACTGTTGAACCCAACAGGAAGAGATGTTCTACTTTGCATCTCTGGCAGGAAGTGATACTATATTACTACCTTAGCAGGAGGAAGAAACGATTCTTCATTTCCCAGTAACAGCTCCGCCAATGGAAGACTGTCATAACTCAGCCAGTGGAAAGTCTTGAACTATATGTCCTCTATACTTTGAGATTTCAGTTTCCTCTAATGGGCTCTTCATTACAAGAGCCAGTGCCAGGTCCATGAAAAAGTGCTCCTCTACTTTGTCTGGAATTGCATGTAGTTTGCCCTTAGACTGCATGTCCCGAATAGCAATTCTTTGTTCCCATATAAGCCCATTTTGCTGGAGAAATACCTTAGCTGTCTATTTGTTAAGGTCAACCAAGTCCACCTTACTTGGATACGCTTGGGCTTGCTCTCTGAAGCTATTTCCTTATCATTAAAATGGGAGTAATAGCAGAAAGACAGGGTCCTGGCAGGAAACCAATGACACACTTAACATGGATAATTTGAGGAGAGTTTAGTAAAATTTAATAAAGGGGCTGTTTACAAAGCTGTGGGCAAGGTGAGAGGAAGCTACACGGATAGTACAGTACCTCTAGGCTGAAAACGCTAAGGGCCATTTCCATCCCTAGATCCGAAGACAAGAGGGACAGCATCAGTTACCAGAACTCAGAGGGAGGGCATCATGTTGAGAGGCCAGCACCACAGAAGCAGCTATATGTCTGTAGAGCCTGATGTGACTGTGCAGGTGGGAATCTGGGTGAACAAGAAACCTGAGCTCACGCGCCCCCTCCCTCTTACCTTCTGTTGGTGCTTCTGGGTTGATGAACCCAACCTGCATCCGGAGGGCAAGAGAGCCTGATGAAGAAGTTCAGTGGCTCCAGGCCTTGGGCCTGCATCAGAATCACCTGCAGGTCTGGTAGAAACGTAGACTTCTGATTCAGTGGTGGTGGAGGAGGGTTGGATAAACATGTTCCTAGATGATGCTGATCCAGCTGGTCAGGGGACCATTTTTGGAGAATCATTCATGTCCTGGCCACAAAGGAAGGTGGAGAATGGTAGGAGTCTGAAGAGACAAGTGGAAGATATTTGGCACACTCTCTTTAGTGTCATTAGAGGATTAAATAGGATGTATGTTTGAAGTTCTTGCCATACTGTAGGTGATCAGTAAATGTCCCCTTTGCTTGACTTCAGACCTCAGAGTGCTCTTTGCCTCCTCTTGACCTTTTTGGCTTTCACCAAATGCTTTGCTCAGATCTCCGAGACCTGCATTAGAGGGCTCATCAGGATCCTGACTCTGAACTTGGTCTCACCATCTGGTTTTTGCATCTTTGTTCAAGATCAGAGTACTCCTGTGCCAGCCTCATGCTTGCCCAGATTCTGACCCTGGGACATGTTCTTTGCAAGAGTGTCACTTTGAGCCCGATGTGCTGACACTATCTTTAGGATTTCAGCCTGGTGCTGATTCTTTTGGTTCTCAAGCTTTTTTAAAATTTTTATTATTTTTTTAAAGAATATATTAATCACCACTTGCAAGAGTTTAGAACTTTCTCTTTGGAAAAAAAAATAGTTCTCAATATAGATGTTTTCTCTTTTATCTCCAAATGACTAAACAAATACCTACTATCCGGCTTATTTGGGGATGTAAAAAATCTTTGCATTTCAATGGAAAAATATGCATTGTCTATAGCATATCTTTTCAAGTTATCAGAGTCTAGCCCTGTTCATCTCTTTGAGCTGTTTTGCAACTCTTCTTCCCTTGTAGGTAACTGATAGATGTGTAAATTACATCTTGTCAGGTAGTGATTCTGACTGACTTCCGTCTGTGGAAAAACTAGTTTTGTCTCTATTTGCAGTTATTATGTAAGATAATAGTTTCTTATTGTATAAATTATGTTTTCCATTATTAGGAGCTCAAAGCTTCCTGACTAATATATTTCTTATAAATTGGGGTCAGTAATACTTCCTGCCTGCACACAGGGTTTCTGCATAGAAGCATTTTGAAAGGAGTTTGAGGATGCATTTTCTAAAGGATGATGTACAGTACATGAAAAGTGTGATATATAGGCCTTTAGGGACTGGATGCTTAAATATCCCCTCCTCTGAGTTCGAATATTAGAAAAGAAATTAGTTCATGTACATTCCCTCTAGGCTTTAACATAGTTGCAGTTTTTGCTTTTGGTATTAAACTATAAAACCAGGTCTCACTCGTGTATTTGTTGTAAATTAAAAAGTGGTCATTAGAATTCAAGGAAAAAATGGTCAAGTAGAAAGGCTTTTCATAAATGGAATATTAAAAACACAATGATCAACAGGACAAGGTTTAATTAACTGCTGTGGCATTTCATTACCAGTATGTCATCTGTGTTTGATTATTTGTCTCAGTCTTGCAGTAGGTTGAGTTTCTGGCTTATTATAGAACTGTGTTGGTTTCTAGCAAAATATCTAAGACCCTTGTCATCTCCTAGGTGTGTTACTTAGTTAATTTGCACAAGATCTTAGCGCATAAACAAGTAACTGTTTATTAAATCTCCTTTGATAATTACAGTTACTGTAGAACCCCTTTCCACCATCCCTCCCTCCAAAACGGTTGCAGACACTTGAATATTAGACTCTAATTTTTTTTCCGTTTGTCTAAGCAAGTTCTGAAAATCGGGTTTGAGTTAAGGTTTATTAACACTTAGTCTTTGGGTTACAAAGCCTTTCACCCCAAGTGTCCTCAGTCTTTTAGCAATATCCATTGAATGGACAGAGAGGGAGAGAACACCATCAAAAAACAATCTTCCTCAAGGTCTGAAATCCAGTGATCAGAGTCATGTTATAGAAGTCAGTAGGGATTAGGTTTAGGTTACTTAATCTTTGCTATACTTTAGATTTAATGTTAAATCATTTGAAAAAGCCATCACAGACTCTTCAAGTCTTCTATTCCTCAACACAAACAAGCTCTAACCAAATCATCAACATGTCTAAGGATTTATTGTATTTTTAGTGGGGTTTTTTTGTTTGTTTTAGATTTATTTTAAAAGACGAAACGTGTATTTCCTAGTTCCGATTTTCTGATAATACAGGTATGTGTGCTATGGATAAGAAGTTCTCACTTTCTCTTCCTCTCCCACTGTTGTGTATTTTAAAGCCACCAGTGGTTCTCAACCCTGACGGCACATCAGAATCAGTCATGTATTCAAAATATAATTAGTATAAAAATTATTAACAATATATGACATTCTTTTTTTATAGTAAGTCTTTGAAATCCACAGTGTGCGTTGCATTTAAAGCCCACCTCAGTTCAGCTCATCCACATTTTAAGTGCTCCCTAGCTCCACGTGCCGAGTGCGACCGTATCGAACGGCACAGATCTAGACCTAAGAGTTCAAATGATTTTTAAAAAATGAAGATGTAGGTCAGGAATAAAAGCATACTGAGAGTCTTGTCTTGTTCCCAGGGCTGGGTAGGCAGCAAGTTACAGATCCGGGCAAAAATTACACAAATACAGTGTGTAAGTTCTAAAATCTGGAGAAAAAAAAGTAGAACCAGTCAAACAAAAGGCAGAAAGTGAAAAAAATTTAAAGAAAATAAATGGGAAATCATGATTGATAGTTAAAAAATTATAGTCCATCCAAACTTTGGAATACTATGCTGTAATTAAAGAAAATAAGGTAGGCAGTCTCAGATGGCCCCCAGTGGTCCCTGTTTACTAGCACTTATGCCTCTGTGTAATTCTTGCTCCTTGAGTGTGGCTGGACTTACTGACCCTTAAGGAACAGAATATGAAAGAAATGATGAGATTTCACTTCCAAGATCAGGTTATAAAGAGGATTTGGTTTCTACCTTGGGTTCTCTCTCTCTCTGTCTCTCTGTCTCTCTCTGTCCGTCTGTCTGTCTCTCTCTCTGTCTCTCCCTAGCTCCCTCTCTCTCTTTCAGATCACTCATCCTGGGGAAAGCCAGCTGCCATGTCCTCAAACAACCTCATAAAGAGGCCCATGTGGCAAAGGACAGAGGCTTGCCAACA
>NW_011888850.1:2384197-2400055 GCF_000151845.1 Pteropus vampyrus | reverse complement strand
TTTGTTATGTACCAACAGATAACAGACACAGTAGCTATATATTAAGTATTAAAAAAAATGGCTGTTTAGCATATGTAGTATAACCCTATATATATATAAAAAACACAAAAATTAAAATGTATGAGAGTTAGGATAAGGTTTATTGTTATATGATTATTGCTGCCTTTCCTTACTCCTCATTCTTCCTCACACACTTACGTGAGTCAGTCTAGCCTTCCCTCGCTCCTCTTTTAGATGTTGAATCAGAAGAACATAAAGAGATCTGCTTGAAAGCAGGAGGATTTAGTGAGAAATCAAGTTAGTCTACATACTAAAAAGCTGGAGGTTAAGGATAAGAGAGAGAAGAAAAATAGGTGCAAACTTCAGTTTGAGAAAATTTTGTGTTTTAGCACGTCAGAATCCCCAGAGCGGCTTGAAAAGTGTAGTATGTGGTGTGAAATGAGGCACTTTTAAGGGTCTTCAAGAGATGGATACAAGAATTAGAAATGCTCCTTAATTAGTATTTTCTGGATGGACTGTATTTCTTAGACTTTGTTCAAAGACTGGACTATGTGGAAAGCAGGATTTATTAGGCTTATGCATGCACATAGGTAAATATTGGTACATAAAAAAACTTGTAAGGAAGCAATGAAGATCTTTTGTTTTTTGTTTTTTGTTTTTTAATTTCTTATGTATTTGAAATTTCAATAGCAAGCCTATATTGATAAAAATCTGCCTTCAGATTTTTATCAGCTTCACTAAGACATGTGAGATGTTGGCAGTGCAAAACAGATGTGACACAATTCTCACCGACAGCTATGACATAGATAGACATGGGGCCTGGTGGCCCCAGTGGTGACATAAGACAGAGCAAGAGAGAAGAAAATGGTGGCAGCATGGTTACCTGAGTGACCTTTGCTATGAACACATGCGAAACACCCAAGAATTCTTAGGAGGGACTTTGAAGACTCAGCAACTGTGGATTGCAGAACAGTCAGAGAAATCCTGTTTCCTGGCTGACTTGTGATCCAGTTTTAACTCTAGGATTGTGACACCTGGGAAAAGAAGGGTGGCACTTTCGTAAAAGTACCGACAACTCACTCCCTAAACAATATGCAAAAGACTGTCAGTAAGTCAGGTCAGCTTCAGGCCACAGAGAAACAGGACTGCTTGAATGCTGCTGGTGAGAGTATACAGTGGCAAAAGCAAAGCAACTTTGTAGAGGGGAGTTTGGCTTAAAATATCTGGGGAGTGCCCTTCTATTTGCTGGATGAGATGCCGCTCAATTCATGAATCGGTTAAAAAAGCCAATAAGAACTACCTTTAGATCTAGCAATTGCAGTTCTGGGTGTTTATCCAAAGAAAACCAAAACACTAATTCATAAAGATCTATGCATCCCTGTGTCCATGGCCATGCTATTCACAGTAGCCAAAATGTGGAAGCAAGCTAAGTGCCCATCAACAGATGATTAGATAAAGAAATTATAGTTCATATATACGCAATGAAATAGTACTCAGCCATAAAAAATTTAAATCCTTGCATTTTCAAGGTTATTATACTGTGAAACAAGTCAGACAGAGAAAGATAAACACCATATGATTTCACTTATCTAAGTGATAAGTGGAATCGAAGGAACAGAAGAAATAAACTAAATGAAAATAGACTCACAGATACAGAGAACAATCTGGTGATTGCCAGAGGGAGAGGGTTTGGGGGGCTGGGAGAAAAAGGTGAAGGGATGAAGAAGTACAAATTAGTAGTTATAAAATAGTCACAGGGACATAAGTACAGCATAGGGAATATAGTCAATAGCATTGCAATGGCTGTGTGTAGAGCCAGAGAGAGTAATTGGGAGATCACTTCATAAACTATATAAATGTCTAACCAATGTAGTATAGATCCAAAACTAATATAAAATTAAAAAAGAAAGCAAACAAAAGCCAGTAAGATCTTTAAATTAAATATACATATATACATATATTTATATACCTATACAAAAAAGTACTTCTTCATCTAAGCTCCCACTCTCACATTCCCCAAATATCTTAGTCACCCTTTGTCTATGAAAGGTATGCAAACCCCCAGAGGCATTTAGTTTGCTCTGGTGTAATAATGATTTGCCTAGTAGCTTCCTTCTGTCTAGCACTATGCCAGAAGGCAAGGGATTCAAAAATCCTACAGGATATGCTCCTACCTGCTCTTAAAACCTGGTCAAGGAGAGAAGTCACACCAGCAAACAGTGAGTAACAGTGTTGGGGAAACTGAGACTATCTTCTGACTGTCAAAATTCAAAACCACATGGTACAGGGAAACAAATAGTAACTGGGTACTGCTAATAACAGAGACCACATTATATAACATGAAACCAACACAGTTATTTCAGCTTTTATAAACATTTCTATTATCAATGTTATTGAGGGGGGAAAGGGTTAAGGAACTTGCTCAAAATCAAACAATAACCTATTTTCCTTCCTTCCTCCATTCTTCTTCCTTCCTTCTTTCCTTCCTTCCTTCCTTCCTTCCTTCCTTCCTTCCTTCCTTCCTTCCTTCCTGCCTGTCTGCCTGCCTCCCTCTTTCCCTCCCTCCCTCTCTTCCTTTCTCCCTCTATCTATCTATTCATTTAATAAATGTTTATTGAGCACTTACTGTATGTGAAGCTCTGTATTAGGTCCTGGGAATAAAAAGGTTAGCAAAAACCCTGGCCCTCAAATATCTTGGAGAATGTAGAGAAAATGGATCAAATAATCATACAAATAAATATAAAATTATAATTTTGGGTAAAGTTACAAAAGAAAACAATACAAGGCTATGAGACTATGGGATTCAAGTCTAGTTTGACTCCAAATTCTCTGCTCCTCTTATTAATCATCCTTTACCTCCTACAAGTAGTCAAAATCCCATCTTAAAGATAATATTGCTAATCCTGTTTCTGGAATTTTCTTTTCTTCTTTGAAACTGTCATGGTAGATCACTCTATTTGCATCACAGTTGTCATAGCTAGGATGTAGCAGCACAATATCAGGGCTTCGGATTCAGAGACCCACAGTTGCAAATGCTTACTCTGTCACTTTCTACCTCTGTGACATTGGGCAAGCCATTAGACCTCTCTGAGTCTCAGTTTCCCAAACTGTAAAATGGAAATAATAGTACATGTCAAGCACGTGGGATATAATACACATGCAATAATTGGCCATTATTATTATTTACAACTGAGAATGTTTTCTTTAAATTTGGTCTCCTAAACCCAGGGAGATTGGGTAGTTTGTTCAGAGTTAGAGCCATATCCAATGTCTAAATTAGAATTTTGTACCTTATGTTCATGAAATCTTTCTCTAAATGAGAAATGTGTTGTAAGTTTGAAGGCAGAAAAGCAGTGGAAATATATATCCGCAAAAGAAAAAGAAGAGACTGTTGGGATTTCTGTCTATGGAGCCATTATTTTCTGTTAAAGAAATGCATTTGCGTAAGAAGCTTCCAGCTAGAGCACGTTAGCTGTACGTTTTGGCAGCAGTAGAGGACGTGGTGTTGAGATCCTTAAACACCCTGTGATTCTGGAAAGCTAGAATTAAGGTTTTTGTTCCCGGAAAAGTGATGTTAGATTGTCTGTTCACATCCAGTAAGACTATTATTCACCAATTGCAATGCAATCACAACCCTCTGGAGGTATTTGGGCATCAGTTCTGTTACATTCTTGGCTTCAGGCTAACACTTTTTCTTTTTTTTTTTTAAACACTTCAGCTTTATCCAGATGAACAAACTGTTGCCCATGGATGTACATTATTCTGATCAGTTCTTAGGAAGGAGGCTATGGAAGCACAAGTGACCTGTCCAACTAAATAGATGAGGGAGCCCTAACCCTTTCAAGCTGGAGGCTTAGAGGGGCCTTGATGTAAGGGATGGCGTTTGGACTAGGTTCTAAACCTGCTCTGCCACTCACTAGCTGCGTGGCTTGAGCTGTCAGCAGCCTTTCTGAACTTCAACTTCTCTATCTTGGTTTCCTGTACCTGGCACATAATAAGCACTTCTTAAGTGTTTACCATAAACTTTATTCTCCCCATTTTTCATATGAGAAGACTGAGTGAGATTCAGAGGAGTTAAGCCCAAGGTCATATATTTAGTCGATGGTGCATCTAGTGTTTAAACCCGTTTCTCAACCCCAACACTATTGACCTTTTGCGCCAGATAATTCATTTGTTGTGGGTGCCGTCCTGTGCATTGTAGGATGTTTAGCATCATCCTGGGCTCCGTTCAGTAGATGCCAATAGCACAGTTAACACCTACCCGAGTTGTTAACAATCAAAAATGTCTCCAGATATTGCCTAGTGTCCTCAGAGGACAAAAATGGTGCCTTGTCCCGGGTGGGGTAGCACTGATTTAAACCTGGGTCTTTCTGGTTCCAAAGCCCACAGTCATTCCATGACATCATGTTGTCACTTATAAATACCATGTGATCCCTCATTTTAAAAAGAAATTTAAAAAATTTTTTTAAAAATAAGTCATAAATTATTTCCAAAAGTTGATTTAGGCCCAATTGTGAAGTCAGCGCGTCTTGTTCTAAGTCCCTCTCTTTTGTTCTTTTGATCTTTTAATCTATTAGTAGTTTCCACCTTGACCGTTGACCGTTGGCCGTACTCACTCCCCATCGGGCTCTCACTGATTTCAAGGGTCCCCACTCCTCCGTCATCGTCCCCTTTCTACCTTCAGATGGCTTAAAGTCTTAGCTATTAAAAGTTTCTTTGGTTGTTGTTATTCAGATTTGTCTTTTGTTTTTGAAACAGAGTTCGACATTTTGAGTTAAAATGCGGTTAATTAAAAGCAGCACTTCTCAAGCTCGCTGTCCGTTTCAAATCACTGTGTGTTGTGGGGAGGGTTATAAGCGATTTCCCAGATCCACTATTGGGTTCTAATTCAGTGAGGGGGTGGGGAAGGATGGGAGTTTTAAAACCACTCTGTTGATTGTAACCGGTCGAAGTGTTGAGAAATTCTGCAGAGGTGGCCGAGTTCATTTGCTGTACGAGTAGTGCCTGTCAATCAGAATCACTAGGAGAATTTGTTTAAACAAACCACCAAAAAAGATTTCTCAGAAGCAGAGATGAATTAATTCAGTGATTCTGGGCTGGGCTTCGAACTCTTCATTTTCTCAAGTGACTGGGGTGTTTCTTAGAGAAACTGTTTCGGGAGTTAAGGTTGTTTGAGTCATATTGGGTTCTGCCACATGCAGGCCATGTAAACTGGAGGAGGAGGTGAAACTTCTGAACTCCAGTTTTGTAATCTGAGAAATGAGGGTAAAACAGAGTTCATTCTGCAGAGTTTCCGTGAGGTTAAAGGAGCTATCGCACCGGTGTGAAGGTGAAGAAAGTGTTTGTAGCTGTCGATATTATTATTAATGGGATTAGAACCTGAAGCAATTTTGATTATTCTTCTTCCTAAAGATTGTTTAAAGTTAAATCGAACAGTATAAACTATTTATATATTACCTTTTATGGGAGAGGGAGATGCTCTTCCGAAAAACAGGTATGATGAAGTTGGTGCCCACCCACGGGAGCCTGCCGGCCCACTGTGGGCGTCATGTGTGCACGACTGCCTCTCCTACTGGCGTGTAAGGGCCCTAAGCACTTTCCACCCCCACAGCACCTAACCCTCTTCTCTGCCTTTTCGGTGTTCTATACACCTGTGTCAAATCGAGTGGCTGGTTCTATGAGTTTGCTAGACCTCCTGTAACAAAGTACCACAAACAGAGTGGCTTAAAAAACAGAATTTTATTGCTCGCAGTTCTGTAGGCTGCAAGTCCAGATCAATGTGTCAGCAGGTTTGGTTCCCGCTGAGGGCTGTGGAGAAGAATCGGTTCCATGTCTTTCTTCTGGCTTCTCAATCTCTGCCTTGATTTTCACACGGTGCTCTCCCTGTGTCTTTTTGTAAAGACACTGGTCATATTGGATTAGGGCCCATCTTAATGATCTCGTTTAAACTTATTAAAGACTCTATCTTCAAATAAGGTCACATTCTGAAGTACAGGGGCTTAGGATTTTTTGGGGGAGGGGGATACGATTCAACCTATAACAATAATCCACTCAGTTGGGAATTGAATGTACCATATAAAACCAAGATATTGATTTTTCACAGCAGAGTGAAGTACCTTCTATTCTTGCCACTCCCAGCCTACAGCTCGAACAACACACATCCATCATCACATCTGTGAAAATAAATCAAGCCCACCACCACACCAAAGGAAAGTCTCCACATGGGCACCAGTGTTTAGCCTCTCCCCAAACCACAGGCAGCACCTTCTATGAAAACTTGGCCAAAGTCCCCACCATGACACTGTGAGATGTCACTACGTGTTTTCTGACAATATGGAGTCTTCACCTCTCCAATATAAACAATGTTTGAAAATGCAATTTCTCTCTCTGTTAGCAAAGGCAACAATGGGATTATTGTTGCTTATTACTAAAATAAGGGCAAATGCTTAAAAACGCATGACTAGTTGGCTTTATATTTCATGATGCCTGATGACACTGATGGAGGGAAAGAGAATTGACAAGATGGGTGTGGAGATAACATAGATCATTGAAGAATAAGGCTCTTTCAAAAACAATAGGAATACATAGACTCATTATTATTTGATTTGACCGAAGCCTCACTGACATGACTTGGGCATTCTTCGAGTAACCCCAGAAAGATTTCCACATTAGCTCCCTGCAAATGCACACATTTCCCTGCAAAACCCTGCTTCATCTCCTTAAAAGAAGCCATGTGGGTCCTGCCATGAATATATAAATAAACCAAGATACTAAAGAGACCCTTTAAAATGCACCTGTTCAGCCTGCTCTTGAGAAGCAAAGAATAAAGTTCACTATTTTAAGGTCAGTGGGTAAGGCAAGCCACACTTTGAGTGTAGAGAAGATGTGCAGAGAAGAGTTAACGACAGGGCTAAAGCTACTAACCTTAGAAAGACCTGCTTTTGAGGCTGAGCCTTGGCTGGCATCTGGGAACTTAGATGTAGGGACGGTTCCCACAGTTCCTTAACTGCTAAGAGTGGCTCTCTGTGCCTAAAGTGTTTGTGCAAAAATGAGGTTTATGCTGAACACCTGCTTTCCTCTGGGAGTCTGGAGTTTTAGTATGTGATAGGTAGAGGGCATCTGTGGGGCCAGCCCCAATAAAAAACCTGGACACTTAGCCTCCCTGGGTGGCAGCACTTCACATGTGTTGTCACACGCGCCATCAAAGCACTCTTTGCTGGAAAAATTAAGCATGTCCTGTCCTGTGTGACTCCACGGGAGTGGACTCTTAGAAGCTCGTGCCTAGCTTATTCCACACATCATCCCATATGCCTTTTCTCTTTGCTGGTTTTGTTTTGTCTGCTTCGGCTGGAATAACTAACTCACAGCCATGAGTATTTCAGTGAGCTGAGTCCCTTGCATCCTCCTAATGAACCCGCTAACATGAAGGTGGTCTGGGGGATCCCCGACACAGAAGAGCACCTGTTAGGAAAAAATAAAAGCTTATTTATTTATTTATTTATTAAAAATTTGGGGTTTTTGTTTGTTTGTTTGTTTGTTTGTTTTTTTGGTGAGGCAACCCTTGGTTGACCTCACAGATTTCAAGGACCCTGTCAGCTTACAATCCCTTATTATTATTATTATTATTATTATTATTATTATTATTATTATTTTACGCCTACAACACTTGGTCTTCCTACCTGATTTCCCATCCAAGTACTAACCAGGCCCGACCTTGCTTAGCTTCCAAGATCAAATGAGATTTGGGCTTGTTCAGGGTGGCATGGCCGTAGACATAAAAGCCTTTTTAAACTAAATGCTTCCAAAAAACATGGTGCTTAACATCATTGCAACTTTTAAATTATTCAAGTGATTGCACTCCAGTTGGGATTACTATAGGATGTAATTTACTATATAAAAATAACTCTCTGAATTAGAAGGCAATCAAACAAGTAGAAGATTCTTTTTACTTCTTATAGAAGACCCTTCTAAGAAAACCATGAGAAAGCTAGAAGCAGGGACCAAACCAGCTGACATTAACTAGAAAAAAATTTTTTTTTCGTAAAACGTTAAGTGACACCCAATCTCAGATCATCACTTACTTGGAAAATTCAAATTGCTCTTGAAGACTTAGACCAAGCCCTTCTTTACTGGAGTGAGAGGTACTGCAGAAATACGTATAAATGTTGTTATCTGAAGCTTGAAGGCAGTCCCTGGAGAAAACTTTAGAAGGATGTCATTTTAGAGAACAACGAAAAAGCACTTTAAGAAAGGGAAACAAAAATGAATCAAGAATAATGAGTATGCAAAAAGCCCGGGTTGGCTGTTCTCAGGGAATAACTCACTGAATCTTTGATTTCTAATATGTGGTTCTCGGATTTCTTAGAGGTGAGTCTCTCCTCCAGGTGTTTCAGAAGTTGGAACTCTGTGCCAAGCCCTGGAATTTCTCAGTGCACTTAACCAGTTGGATCAGTCCCAGGGCACTTGGGACAGATCCAGGAGCCAAACGGTCTGAGGTTAGATATGCTAACGAAGATCCATACTTTTCTCATGTGCCCTTGTATATGGCAGAGACCACACTGCACGGAACCTGGCAGCTCAAGACATCCAGGACAATTCTCTGCTGTCCAGTTTTGGAAATAACAACTCTAGAATGTTTCTAGCTTTCGTGTGACTCATTTGCTTTCATTAAAGAATGGGCAGAGAGCTGACTGCAGCTGCATTAGTTAGTAGGGCAGGTCCAGTTGCAATAAATGGAAACACTGCTGATAGCTTTTGGTAAACACAATGTGGGCTGAGGGAGCGGGGACGAAAGGCGATAAAGGAACCATTCTTGGCCTTCAATTTGTGTACTATTTGAAAGGTGTGTGTATTCATCCAGAAGTGTAAACTGTGTATTGAAGGATTGGTTGTCTAATAATCTCAACTTTCTAGATTTCAGAAAAAAAAAAAAAACAAACACTTAAAAATTAAACATGAAAGGTCTCTGTACAGTCCAAAAGAATGTCACAAAGGCCATATGCTTTTCTCATAGCACTGCTACTTTGGTACTTGTGTAGAGTATACTTGTTCCCACTGTATACAAAAAAAAATATGTCTTCAGCTTCCCTGAAAACTGCTCTCAGTGGACATTGGTTCTTCTTCGGGAAAACCATGTTCTTTCTTTTATGAACTGATTCTCTAGGCAGCGTTTTTTAAATGCTGACTTCTCTTTCTCCCTCACCTGACTTTTTAAAAACGAAATAATTTATTGAGGTGAAATTCACATTACATAAAATCAATGCTTTTAAAGTGAGCAATTCAGTGGCAATTAGAATATTCACATTGTTGTACAACCACCACTTCAATCTAGTTCCAAAATATTTCCATTACACCAAAACAAACCCTCATTCTCATTCAGCGGTTTCTGCCCATTCTCCCCTGCCCCTAGCCCCTGACAACCACAAATCTGCATTCTGTCTATATGGATTTACTTATTTTAGACATTTCCTATAAATGGAATCATACAATATGTTGTCTTTTGTGACTAGCTTCTTTCACTTAGCATAAGGTTTCTTCAAGTTTCATCCATGTTGTAGCATATTATCGGTACTTCATTCCAATTTGTGGTTAAATACTATTCCATTGTGTAGATATTCTACAGTTTGCTTATCCATTCATCAGTTGAAAGACATCTGGGTTGTTTCCACTTTGGAGTTATTAAGAATGAAGCTGCTAAGAACATTTGTGCATTCCCTGACTTTTGCCAACTCAGTTTCTCATCTCTACAATGGAGATGATAATAATAGCTACCTCATAGGACTGTTAAAAGGATTAAAAGAGGATTAGGCATTTAGGTGAGCCACCATGCTGATAATTTTATAATTTGGTTGTAATTTTAATGTGGTCCCAAGAGGAGGCGAATCCTGGTTTTACCTAGTCCACTTGACACCCGCCTCCCCCACCACTACCACCAAGAATTGTGTTTAGAATAGTGCCTGGAATGTGGCCAAAGTTCAATAAATCCTTGTCATTCTTATTTTATTATTATTTTTTAATACATAAGAACTCAAAAAGCATTAGCAGTCAGTTTTCATCAGGGCAGTTAAGTTTATACACCTCAATAATTTTTGAGGTCATCATTATATCACTTGAATCATTAATGTAAGAAACAGTGACCCTGAATCGTAAGTGAAAGGTTAACAGTGAAACTATGGTAAGTATTTTCTGGGTAAGAAGGCAAGGATGAGTACGATAACCACATTGATGGATTTCCATCAAAACTTCACATTAAGTATGGTAAATAAGCATGGCCTTACAGGGACCTGCAACACAATAGCTTTTTAAAAATAATGAGCTCTGAGTTTGCAGAGGATAAGTCAGATAATAAAGGCCCTTGTGTGCTATTTCTCAAGCAGTAGAATTGCATGATGAAAATTGTAAATGAAGAAGAGCATGGCAGCACTTCTGAGCCCAGGACATTTGAGTGGAGGCTGGAAGATCAGAGTGCAAACTTGTACAGGGGTTAAGGTGTTATTGCTGAGAGATGACTGGGCTTTTGAAGAAGCATCGGCGTACCTGGGAGGCACCTGTATGAAAAATTGATAGTAAATGAAAGAGATTGGCAAGAGAAAGGAAGATTCAAAACAAATGCTGTGAGCTCTGGCAAAGGGCAGGGTGGCGATGCCATGAATGGTGATTGGAGAGGTGGAAAGGGAGCTGCTCTGAGTTAGGGTATGAGGGGTCTTCTTTGACATATTGACGTCAGGTGTGTCATGTCACTCACTTCTAGGTTTACATAGGTTTGATTTTCTATCTACGACATGCTTGGTTGCATTCTCAACATCCATTTCCCATTTTTCCCTTGCTGTATCAGTAGGAAGGGGGTATGATACATTACAGTAACAATTCCAAAATTTCAGTGATTTAATGACACAAGTTTATTTCTCATTTGTGCTAAGAGTGCATTTCAGCTCAGCGGGGTCTACCTACACTCCTGCATCTTCTTTATTTTTACACTGAGACTCAGCAGATGGAGCAAGCTCTCACAGGAATACTCCCCAAGATGAAAGAACTATACTAAATGGAAGAGGGGTACTTAAATGTAGTTCTTTGTATTCTTTCAAAATTCAGTCATATCTGTTATGACACAAGTTTAATCGATATCATACACATTTTTTTTCAGGGTTTTTCAGTCTTCCCCAAAATCATTTTAATGAATTCACAATATTCTGTTGATTATTATGAAGCAGCACTTAGGAAAACATAATATTGAGTCAAAAAATACAACTTAAGTTTGCATTTACTCAAAAGTTACCATGGTATGAAAAAATACTGGCAGGAAACATTGAATAATAATCATGTAAGGTAGGGTTGCTGGTGGTGGTGGTGTTTGTAGGTAGGATTATGGGCACTTCATTCCTTATCTTTAACTGCTAAAATTTTTTTTCTCAATTACAGTTGACATTCAATATTACATTAGTTTCAGGTGTACAGCACAGTGGTTAGACATTTACTTCTCTTACTTTTGTTATAAAGTAGTTTTTGCAAGAAATAATGATGTAAAGCAAAAACTGGAACCTCATTCTTTTGGAATCAGACTTTTTTTTCTCCCTTGTCCTCTATTTCACAGTCCTGGTAAGTTGCACTCACTTTGAGAAAAAAACATGGATTCTAGGTATTGATATGCCTTATTCCAAGTACATATTCTTCACAGACAAGTTTATTTTTGGTTCCCAAAATTAGGTTTGTTACATTAACAGTCTATAAGAACCTGCACAAGACAGTTACAGTTTCTTCCCTGAAGTGCTAATTTCATCTGAGTGTGATACTCCAAGTTGCTGTGAATCAAGAGATAATTGTGTGTGAGTAATAAGGATCAAGGAACAGGGCACTTGCTAATAATGACAGCTACGTGATGCAAGTCCTCACAACACTATAGGGAAATGAAGAGGTTAACACAAAGGTGAAAAACACACTTCAAGAAAAGGTAAAAACATATACCCATTAAGGATTCCTCGTTTTCATTTCTATTAATAGGGTAAGGTCTATGGGAACGGGTCTATGACAGGGTAGAAGCAGCTAAACTCAGCACACCTCTGAAGTTTCTTTTGATGTGGTTTAGTAGAGTTGATGTGGGCATTCTAAAGAATAGGGAAATATAGTAAAGAAAAAAAGAGTAAAATAATAATCAGTTAACTTATGACCCTGGAAAATGGTAACTTAAGTTGCTATAAGACCACCTGTACAACCTGAGCAATTGAGCAGTCTCTGCCTACTGGGCCTGTTATGGGTGCCCACCCTGCCCCCCAACCCCACTACCATCATTAAAGATCATTTCTTTGGGATTCCCTTTATTTATTCAACAAATATTTGAAGGCCTACTAACTGCATGGTATTGAGACAGGCATTGGGAGATTAAAAACGTACATGGTCCTTACTGCGTGGAACCTATAATCCAGTTAGGAGACAGAAATTAATCAGAAACTCACAAAAATGAAATAATCACACCTCTGATAGGTGATCCAAAACACACACACGCGCGCACACACACACACACACACACACTCACAAACACTTCAGTTCTTACAAGAGCATAATATGGAATGATTTGACTTAACTGTGAAAGTCAAGCGGGGGACTTCCCTGAGGAAGTAATGACAGAATGACATGTAAAGGATGAGTTGACATTACATTTTACGCAGAAGCACCTTCCAGTGGTCAAGTGAAAGAAATAGGTGAGAGAGTGAGGTGACACGGCACAAGATGAAGTTGGTGGACACCGGACCACATGGGACCTTGCAAACCATGTAAGTAGTTTTGTCTTTATCTTAAGAGCAATGGGAAGCCAAGCAAGGGGTTTCAGATCAGATTTGGGTTTCAAAAAATTCCCTCTGACTGCAGAGTGGAGAATGGCTTGCAGGAGAACAAGAGTGCTTCCCTGGGAACAGGTCAGAAGTCTGCTGAAGTTTTCCGGGTGAAGAACGATGGTGGTGTTGCTGGGGGAGACTGAGACGAAAATTTAGGAGGATTGGTGAAGGACTAAGCCTTCTGCATTACTCTGCAAAAACTGAAACACTCCGAAGGGTCATAACATATAAAACCTTTTTCTGCCAACATACTTGTTGGAGATTTGGAGAAAATGATGCTGCATGCTGTGGCTTGGCTCACTCAACTCCTAACCCAACTTCCTTCAGAGGTTGGAAAGCTAAAAATCTCATTTCCCAGCCTTCCTTGCAGCTAGACTTGCAGATATGATTTGGAATGTACCAATCAGATGCATTCATACAAGGTGTGAATTTGGAATTGAGATAATAAAGGAGAAGCGGGATTCGAGGCATACATTTTACTGGTGTGGCTTGCAGCAAAAGGGTGTGGTTCTGGCAGTTCTGCCAAGTCTTTCTGGTTTTACAGGCAGCTGCCTGATAGTGGCAGGAGTGGCACTATCTTGGCAGCCCAGTTTTACAGTGCCTGGCACATAAATGCTTAATACATGTGGACTGTTATCACATACTTAGTTTTTACCCTGAATACTACTATAGGATGTCCAGGTGCTGTGGAGATAGTATCTCCACATAATGGAATGCTCAGCCTGACTTCGTTCAGTCCTGAAGGAACTACATTTTGTGGTTTAATGTATATGACATTGGTGCCCTTCGCCCCTGTGATGTTCCTTCTTACAAGTAGCCTATATTCCCACAGTATAACATGCTAAAAAGCTGGTTCTTTTAAATGCTTGGGAGAAAGCTAGCCTATTGCCACTAAAGGTGAGAGATCTTCCTCTAGAACCTTCCAGACAATTTAAACATCTGATGAAAAATGACTACTAGAGTTACAATAAACTGGGACTTTTAGTTGCACTAAGATCCACTTAAACTAAGCAGGAGGTTTTTCTAAACCAGGAAGCCTAACAATGTTGCAGCTTCCTCTACAAGGTTAACTGTATTGTAATAAATGAGAATTTTTGACTGAAAGGTTAAAAATGTCAACAAAGACATGCAGGAAGTGACTCTCTGCTCCTAATTCCTCAAATAATGTCTCTGTTCATTGAACACATTTTTGGTACCTCTCTTAGGACATTTTCTACTTTTTATGCTTGTCTTACAGTTATTTATGTCCATGTCTGATCTGCCCAATATATGAAACTGTAAACACATGGAGGGCAGGGACACGCACAGATTCATCTTTGGATCTCTTAAGGTGCCCGCTAAGAATGGTCCCTTACACAAAGGAGGAAGTCAGTCTGTATTTAACAAAGGAATCAGTGAATTCTTGTGCAGTCTTGAGTCATCAGGACTAACACTTTTGAAAGAATGCTTACAAGGTGTTTCTATGCAACTAAATGCTTTGATTCATTTTCCAAGTAGAAGTGAAGGGGAAAGAAGATGAGCAGGCGTGCACAGGGTGGGAAGGGTTGCATCGCCGCTGCAGACAGGTATTTCCTCCACTTTCCATTGGTGTGGGAGCGGCAAAAAGAGGACACTTGAAGAGGGTAGGAGACCCGGCCTCTAACATCTCATAGGTTCTATGATTCCAGTTAAGATGCTGGAACCCTCGCTCCAGCCCTCATAAAAAGGATTGATGAGGTGAAGAACCATACTTCTTTCTTATCACATTTGTCTTGGAGTCACTATTCCAGAAGATTGAAGCTCTAATCTTATGATGACTTAAGATCTTAATCTTAAAATGGCTTGAAGTTCATTTAGCCCCAGTGTGGTAAGTCAGCATCATCTCACCTACTGACCCAATCAGCAGTAGCTTCCTAAAGCACTGTGTTGAGAAGGATTCTGAGTCTCTATTTGGCTCAGTGAGGACAAGATTAACTTTATAGTGATATCTGACATGAGGCCAGGAGAAGAGTAGCAGCACATAAGCCAAGGTATGTCATCCCTCATCTAATCCAATGCCTTCACTTCGCAGGAAGAAAATGAGAGCAGAAGCTCATGTTTTAAGCTTACTACGTGCCAGCCACTGTCCAAATTGCTTTTATATGCACAAATTTATTTAATCCTTAGCCAGTCTTAAGAAGTTAGCATTATTATGATTCTCATTTTGCAGACGAGATTTAGGGAAGCAAAATTTCCCTGAAGTGCACACTCTGAGAATTCCTTCTTCATACTACTGCCTCCTAATCTGTTAACACTTACTATGTGCTAGGCTAATGGTACTCAGCCACGAGTGATTTTACCCTCTAAGAGACATCCGGCAATGTCTGAAGACTTTTTGGCTGTAAGGAGAAAAAGATGTTTCTTTTAATTTAGTGTGTAAAGGCCAGAGACGCTGCTAACTGCACAGAACAGCACTCCACAACAAAGAATTTGTCCCAAAATGTCAGTAGTGCTGAGATTGAGAACTCTTGAGTTGGGCTATGTGAAAGTTGTTTTCAGACTATGATGACTCTTCCGATAGCCCAGTGAGTATAATGTCTGTCTCCATTTTACACACAAGGAAAGGTGCTCTCAGAAACAGAAAGTGGTGATCACGAGACAGGACCCTAGGTAGTTCGACTTTACAGGCCTTTGGTGGTCCCCGCTCTGAGAAACTCCATTCTCATCAGCTTCCTTTACTATCAAAACATGTAAATTCTTATAAAAAGAAAAACATGTAAACTCTTTAAACATCTGCTCATCTATTGCAAATCACAGAAGCTAAGAACATTCAGCCAGCTGTGAAAAAGTCCCACTGTAATGGCTGCGTCTCCAAAGATAAGAAGTCTGTTCAACAGTTCAAAGGAGAGGGTCTTTAGAATCTCTTACTAATATAGAATCATTCATCTCTGGAGTAGACAAGCAGATCCTCGCTTTAAAATAAAATTCTGAGGAAAAAGCTAATTTTAGGACATTAACAAGCTTTTCCAAGAAAAATAGGCTCTGCGTGGGATTCAACTTTAATTTTTTTTTT
>NW_011888850.1:2380934-2382632 GCF_000151845.1 Pteropus vampyrus | reverse complement strand
AGTTTCAACCACAAAGCCCTATGCAAATAACTTCCTTTAGGATTTAGGATTTATCTCCCGCAAAGAAAACAATGCTAATAAAACGGCGAGGGTGGGAGGCAGAAAGAAGAAAAGAGAGAGAGAGAAACAAAGGAGCTTGAGGGGAGAGGAGGAGACGAGATCAGGCTTCTCTCTCAGGGAGGAATCACTGAAAAATGCGAGAAGGGTTGAGAACACGCCTGAGCTGCTCAAGCAGCCCGGGTTGGGCGTGGGCAAGGTGCCTGCTGGAAATCGGGATGAATGGTCGCGGCTCCTGCCAGACACCGCCACCCACCCGGCGTTCGTTGGGTGTCGGGGAGGATTTAAGAATTTCGATTTTAGATCTCCAGTAAGGCTCTCCGTGTGCGAACGCCCGCAGCCTGGCAGTGGGGTCGGGACCCTACCTCCCTCGCTCGCTGCCTGCCAGATCCCAAACCGACAGTCCCACACATTCCGCCACTCGGATGGTTCCAGAAAGCTGAGAACCAAGCGCGATGAATGAGATGTGAATAGCATGGCTCTGGCAAAGAGCCTTAGAAACCTTAATTTGGGGTCAGCTGGGAAACTGGAAATGCGTCGAGTGAGGCAGGTGGCGGGTGGCACTGGAATTTAACATTCAGTCTTTACCCAGGGCCAGGCACCGAACCTAGCGAGCCACACTCGATGTCCCGCTCGGTAAGGCAGATTAGCAGGGTCTTCAGGGTGGTTAAAGACCTTGCATTTGCCGTTCTCTTTGCCCGGAACGCTCTTCCCGGGTGTAACAGCTCCTTTTCCGGTTCAGCAATCAGCGTGAAAGCCACCTTCCCCGAGAGGCCCTCAGGGCACTTCGCAGCTCCTAACATCACCGCCTTGAAAGCTCTGCTTAGCAATTACTTCAGTGCTCAGAGTTCATCGGTCGTTTCTCGTTTTGTCTTTCTTTACTTGTATGTGCGCTTCTTTGTTTATGGTCTGTTTACTAAAATGTAAGCTCCTTGGCATCAGGAACCTGGTGTGCCAACTTCACAGCTGCATGCGCACAACTGCTCTGGGTGCGCACAGTAGACGCTCAATAAAGGTTAATTCCCTTCTCACCCCGCCACTTACAGCACCCCGACACATCTGCAGTCTCCAATCCAACTCCTGGTGATCAGTTGCTTGCATTCACGCTAAGATCAGAGGAGGCAGAGGAGCGAGTGGGCAGTCGAGTCACGAGGACTTCGTCGTCCTTCAAGGAGCTCCTGCGTTTTAATTTTAACTACGATGCTTTCTCGCCCCCGGCCCTCCCCTCCCCGCCCCGTCCCCCCGCGTCTGCACGTGAACCGCAGAGAACAAAACCACCAGACTCCTCTCCGGTTTTCTCCTGGGACCCCGCACGGATCTGCATCACTGCCTCTGGGTGTCAGTCAGGGTCACAGTCTCGGGCCGAGGTCCCACACTGAGTCTGTCCTTCGTCATCCGTGCCTGCGATCCTCCCTTCACCACGCATCTTCTCCGTTCTCTCTCTCTTTGCCTCGGTCGTTCCCCCAAGAGGCCGAGTCCTCTTTGCCTGTTTGACCACATGTTCCCAGGAACCTTCTCCTTAAACCAGTCCCTCGAGCGCCGCCCTCAAGTCTCCCTCCTTCCCTGGCCGGAAACGCTACTCAACAAACGTTTACTGAGCGCCTACTGCACGCAAACGGCGCGCGGGGCCGCGGGGAGCGC
>NW_011888850.1:2371345-2379569 GCF_000151845.1 Pteropus vampyrus | reverse complement strand
TCCTTCCATAGACAGGTGAAAGGGTAGGTCTGACTTCTGATCATCCACACTCTATCCTGGAGCGTCATACAAGCAAGGTAAGGTGCCCCGATGGCCAGAGGAGACCAACCAGGCGGGCCTGGGCTGAAATGCACCCAAGCTTAAAAACCACCTCCTCATTCACCTCGATAGCTCGTCATCGCCTTCCTTATTCCTTACAGCGCTCATTTCTCTCTGAAATTATAAACTTGGGCTGTTCACTGTCTGCCTTCCCCCACTAGAATGGCAGTTCCGGGAAATCAGAAACATTATCTGTCTTGTTAATCACTTAATCTCCAAAGTCAGCAATAGGGTCTGACACGCAGTAGGTGCGCAAGAAATATTTACAGAATGAATGATGAAAGCGTCTCTGTAAAAATATGAAAAATAATAATTTCATAGCTGGTTTTGATTTTCCCTGAGGGCAAGGAGAAGTTAGATGAGAGTGTTACCTCCTAAAGGGTTACTGGCAAAATAGGGGCTGGAAGGAATTAGCGATCCCTTTTTATTTCTACTTTCGTTCAAGTTTTAGAGGTTAGTATAATGTTTTTCCCTGCATGGAGGTCTGCACAATTCAGGTGTTTTTTGTTTGTTTGTTTGTTTGTTTTTTAATGTGTCTCCTGGCAGTAGTGTATTTTCTTAATTGTTAATGCCTTTTCAGGAATACTCCAGGGAGGGCTGGAGAGAGCCTTCCAGCTGAGGATGCTCATGGAAGTGATGGGGGTGGGTGGCACACTGGGAGAGGTGGAAGCTATTAAGTTGGAAAAGCCTTCCATGAATAACTGAGAGTTGTTCATAGTTCCCTGTGAATTCCTTTCCTGTCTTCTTCATCAGCTTTTTAGCCCTCTCCTCTGGAAACTTCCTTCTTGACTCCCCAAACACTGCTGTTCAGACCAGTTTATGCTCACCCGGACTCCTGTGTTTCTCCCCTCCTCAGAATCTTGCACATCCATCCTTTCCCGTTGCCCCTGCACCATCTTGGCTCAGGGTCTTAGGGACGTCTGCCCTCTGTCCTAACATTGCTTACAGGTGGATTATCCTCCCTCAGTGTCTCTTTCACATCACAGTCAGGTAAATTCTTTAAGTCCTGTTATTATATCTCTAAAAATTCTTGAGTGACTTATATAGTTAATATTAATAATCCTAAGAGCAGCAGCAGTAGATACTGAACTTTTTTATGTCAGGTACGGTCATAATTGCATTAATCCTCTAAGCAACACCGAAGTTGGCACTGTTATTATAGCTCCAACCTCCAGATGAGGCTAGGAAAAGTTAAGTTTGCAACTACTTTACAATAAATACCAGGTGGAGCTGAAATTCAAACCCCAGGCTCTTTCCCCGTTTAAGTGTAGACTCCTTCTCCTAAAGGCAGATCTGGCAGCCTGGGCTCCTTGCGGCCTCTACCCCACGATTCCCCAATCCTGTGCACTGGCAACTTGAGTTTTATTCAGCAACAGAGCATTTTACCTTCGCTCATATACTCCCGTTGCCTAGAAAGCTCTTTCATTGTCTCTCCTTGTGAAAACCCACATCTTCCAGGGCTGAACTCATAAGCCACTTCCACCGGAATAATCTCTATGAACTTAATCTCTCACAGCATTTAAAAAAACCAAAAAAACAAAAAACATGAAAGTCCCCACTTCAGTTTCTGACTACTGAGTATGTTGGTTTCTTTCCTTCAGCACTTTGTTCCTTTCTCAGGCCCCCAGTGCCACCACCTGAGTGCCTCCTGGCTTAGTTACTTATTCAAATGCACTGCCTTCCTTACTGGATCATAAAACCTTGAAGGGAGGGCCAGTATGCATTCCTCATGTTTCCCTCACATCACTAACTGTGGTACCCTATCCATGGTGGGGTGTTCAATTAAAAAGAGAATGAGCAATTATATTTGGTTACATTCTGTTAGGATATTCTCTGAAAAAAGTTATTGGTATGTGGCATTTCGTTTCCGACTTTTTGATCCACGAAACTGTAATGCCTTCATCAATTTTTGATTAAGAAATAGAAATCCTAGTTACTTAAATCTAAGAAAAGCACGTATTCTGGTTGTTTTCATCTTGGAGATACTGCAAGGCGATCCCTAGACAAACAAACATAGTAGAGTAAATATCTTGTGTCTTATATGCATTATTTTTTCATATATATAGTAATGTCGTTATTAGAAATGTTAAAATTGTTATGGAATTTAAACTAAATTTTTGTCAATATTTTATCGATCGATGAATATTTCACATTTTTAACCTGACTTACTCTATGAATCAGCTTTGGCTCTTAACGCACGTTGTTCTGTATGTTTCAGGCACATTCAACTAAATTCAGCACCTCGCCAATTTCCCCGGGCCATACATGATCTCTATCCTCCTTACAACACTTTCCTCCTCCCCCATATTCACCTGACTGATTCTCACTAATCTATCATGTTTCAGAATGGGTGTCACTTGTGGGAAGTCTCCTTTTGCCACCTCCAAGTTGAAACTGGAGAACGCTCATGACACTCTGCTTACCCATTTTATAGGAAGCAGTTACACCGTTTTGCCAACTGTTGGTCAGTTGACTTAATCTTCCCTGAAACCACTGACACTCTCTGGCTTACATAAAAAGTACGTAAGGATCTTTTAAAAAATTTTCCTGCCTAGGCCTCACTCCCCAAGTTTTTGAATCAAGTGGCAAAGGTTGGTCACTGGAATTATTTTCTTTTTTTTAAAAGGAGTTTTCTCATTCTTTATTAAAGCTAGATAGTATTCCATTGTGTGAATGGAATAACTTTATACAGTTATGTCCTTTTTTAAGAACAGCTATATCAAGATATAATTTACATTTCATACAGTTCACACATTTAAAGTATACAATTCGACGGTTTTTAGTATATTCACAACTGTACAACCATCACCATAGTTAATTTTAGAACATTTCCTAACTCCCTAAAGAAATCCAAACCCATTTGCAGTCTCCCTCCTCACTCCACAGCCACTAATCTACTTTATGTCTGTATGAGTTTCCTTATCTGGATACTTTATGTAAATGTATTCATGCAATATGTGGTCTTTTACTTAGCGTGTTATATTCAAGTTTCTTCCTGTTGTAGCATGAGTCAGTACTTTATTCCTTTTTATTGCCTAATAAATAATACCCCGTTACATGTATATACCACGTTTTATTTATCCATTTGCAGGTTGATGGAACTGGTATCTTTTAAAGCTTCTCCAAGTCTGCCTAATATGCAGTCAGGAACTAAACAGGAAGTTCCTTTGAGTTTTGTTCTGTTGTTGTGTCTGTCTCTGGGCAAGAACAGTGCCTGCCTGGCACAAGATAGATGTTTAATAAACATCTGAATGACTAAAGCATTTCACTGAAAGTATAACTCTTGTTATGTTGGTGTTATAAAAAATGTCATTAAAAAGAGATCTTCCTGATAGTTGATTGTTTAGATCCCAATTCGAACAAACCAACTGTTAAAAAAAAGTATGAGATAATCAGGGAGATTTGAACATAGATGAAATGCTACAGTTTTTAGGATTTGCTTCAAATTAATCTCGGTGCGGGAGATGGTGTATCTAGGAAACAAGACTCTCCATGAGTTAATGATTACTGAACCTGGGTGATGAGTTCACAGGATTTTTAATGCTATTCTCTATAGTCTGTTGTCCAGTGGGGCGGCTGTTGGCCACATGTGGCTACTGAGTACTTGAAATGTGGCTATTGAGATTATTGAGATATACTGTAAGTATAAAATACACACTGACTTTTGAAGAGTTTGTATGAAAAAGAATGTAAAATTATCTCGAGTTTTTATACTTTATATGTTGAAATATTTGGGATGTATTATGATAATATGTAATAATAACTTCCCCTGTTTCCTTTTTATTTGGCTACTCAAAAAATTAAAATTACAAATATGGTTAATATTACATTTCTGTTGGAAGCTTCTGCCATATACCTTTGCGTATGTTTGAAATTTTCCACAATAAGTTAAAAAACTCAATGACATCTGAATTTTTTAATAATATGGAGTAAAATATTTTTCATAAAGGATTCCTCTTATATTAACAGATTGGGAAATAGATTTGTTCAGAGATGATTCTTTGTGAAGATTATAGTAGGCAGGCTGTAGCTTTCTCCTGGGTTTACTTCATCTATGTAAAAATTTAAAAATTCTTTTATAATAAATGAAATATCAGCATGAGGAAGTAGAAGAATTTCTCCTTTAGTTATTCATCTGATTCTTCTGTAGTTGATGAACTATTTTCTTCGTTTTGAAAAAATATAGAAAATGCAGTGGTAATTTCATTGTCCTTAATCACATTGTTTATACCCTGAAATTTAATTTTCCTTGGGCTGGCTTTATAATCACTCTGCCTAAATCTGTTTGTTTGAGAGCCAGACTATGATTTTTTCTAGACTCCCCAAGATCCCTGGGATATGAGTGGAATATGATTCTTAAAAAAAAAAAATAATAATGTGTGGATTTTAGGCTGAGAAACAAATTGCTTTCAGATAAAATTTCTTTAGATGAACATTATGTTGTCTAGATGTCTGTGTTTATTCCCAAAATAATAGCCAAAGTAATAAACCCAGTGCTCTGAGGGGTGTGGACTAGACAAATGACCCCAGAAGATATTTTTTGTCATCTGTGATTTCTGAGATCATGGACCTAAATTAGAAAAAAAAACTTGAATGTAAAGCAGAAAAGAATCAAATTGCAATAAGTAGCGCAACAAGAGATCATCAGATGATCTGTAACTGTCAATATAAAATCAAGTTTTTTATTTTGATTACTCTTCAGTTTAAATATTAAAACATGTTTATTTTTTCAATTTTCTGTGGGTCGAACACTTTTCTCAATATGATATTTTTCCGCATATGTACTAAAATGTAGTACTATTATTAAAGATTCCAGTACTTGTTTTCTGTCTTGATAGCAAAGGTTGTAATGTAAGATTTTTAAGTTATAACTTAAGTCTTATAAAACAAATATCCTTCCCCCAATTATTTGTGGTGGGCAGTGATCTGAAATGTTTAGAAACGAAAGCTAATGATGTTTTTCTAATCTCACAAACATTATTAAACTGAAAGTCAATGCCTTCGTAGAATAAAAGCATAAAGTATGGTTTTTGTTCATACATTTAAGGAGTATTTATTGAGCACACACTGTGTGCTAGGCACCAGGCTGGATACAGGGCATATGGAGATGAGTTAGATAGACGTGGAACCTCCCTTCAAGAAGCTTACAGTTTAGAAGAGGATATAGATATTAAACAGTCGTTAATTACAATGGGATATGCGGCTCAAAGGGAATGAGTCTGCGTTTTCATTGGGACCCTTGAGAGAAAAGTTCCATTCTTCTGTAGGTCATGATTCAGGCTGCTGACGGTCTGAAGGAGGAGGAGGAGGAAAGAGAGCATGTCGGGGAATCCTCAGAGGAGGAGGACACAGGCGGTCCTGCCCTTTTTATGTCTTTGCAGGAGATCAGGTTGGACTGGGTAAGACGAAGGGTTTAACTCCTCTGCCCAGGTTTTAAATTGCTCTCTGTGATGCTACACATAGGTTTGTTTATTTGCTACTACGAGTTAAATCCAAAGTTGAATTTTTAGCACCTTTGTAACTCAGACCGAATGAGATCTAACAACCTGTTCTCTGGCAGTAGCCATGACAGTAGCTTACGATAACTTGATGGCTCCAGATTCTGCTGTAGTTCAGTTGTCTGGCAGCTGAGATGAAGGGATTTAAGGGTATTTGAAGGCCTCAAAGAATATAAGGATGACCCACTTGGGTTTTTCTCACAGGTTCAGAGCTGCTTCAAGCAAATTTTTAGTGTATACAGAATTAACTGAGGTGTCCTTTGGAGCTTGTCGGAGTCACTAGGGAGTCGGGGACCATCCTGCCTTTAAAGATGGCTGGGGAGCGATTATGGTATTTGCTCTTTGGTTGCCCAACATTCACTTATGCTGCCACATTTCCATTTGAGGAATCACTTCTCACCTTAGGATATGGTCTGCTGGGACCAGAACAAGGGCCCCATTCTCCTCAGCCATGGGTGACTCTGCGAGCTAGGCCAGTCTTGGTCCAATGCCAAGGGTTCATGGTGATTCTGCTGCCAAGGGTGTGTCCTGACAAGACCATTCCTGTCCGGACATTGCTGTGGTCTGGCTTCTGGTCCCAGGAAGCTGTTCCAGCACTCGCTTCTCTAGCCTCCCCTTAGTTCTTTAAACTGATATTTGTTTCCAATACATTTTCTGTGGTTTCACTTGCCAGATTGGGTTCTGTTGCTTCCACTTAAAGAACCTCTGACTGCCAAAGGCCTTGAGAGGCTTAAGTAGTTTACCCACTGTCACAAAGGGAACAAAGGGGTAGAGCTGAGGTGGAGTCCGGTCATTCTGTTTCTACTGCCAGGCTGTTGACCAGAGGGCCCCTCATTGTGGTGGAAAGCACAGGGCTGGTAGTCAGAGAATCAGAAAATGGGTCCAGTCCCAGGGCTGCCTCTCTGCTTCTATGGCTGTAGGAGCACAGAAAGAGCAATGGGAAATGCTTTTGCAGAGAAATGGGCATTTGCGCCAAGCCTTGAAGGACACATAGAATTGAGATGAAGGAAGGGAGTGAAAGGCTAGTTACAAGGGACACTGCACGCGGAGCATGCGGGACGAGCTACAATGTAGCATTTTAAGGAACATTGACCCTTCAGTTTGTTGAGAAGGACTGTTTTGATTGGGAAAGTGACAGAATATGAGAATGGAAAGGTAGATTGGGGCCCAGCTGGAGTGGATCCTGAATCCCATAGCAAGATTTTGGATTTTATTCTTAGTGAACAAGAAGCTGTATGATGAAAGCTATCATAGAGAATGTATTCTGGCGGAGGTAGAGAAGATCAGAGGCTGCGAGTATAAGAACGATGAGATCTGAAGTAGGGTGGTCACAATAGAGAAGAAAGAAAAGACAACATATAAATATTGGAAAGTTAAAATGTGAGTCTCTAGGAGCTAGCGAATTGGAGAATGGAGTCGAGGGAGAGGGCAAAGGTGATTCTGCAGGAGATAGTAAACAGGGTTGGTACAATCAGGTGAAAAATAAAGTTGGAGCCTTACATCACACCTTCCACCAACATAAATTTCCCATGAATCAAAAACTTTTACATTGGAATAACTAGGAAAAAATAGAATACCATTTTAATAATGAGATGGATTATCCTTTCAAGATCTGACACAAAATCCAGAAGCTATAAAATAACAGATTGATACAATTTTTGCAGGGCCAAATTTTTTTTTAACTACGTCAAAAGGCAATCAATATATTTAGAAAAATAATTGCAATGCATGTCACAAAGATCTAATTTCATCAGTATATAAAGAACTACCACAACAAATCAATAAGAGGAAGAACAGTTACTCTAGAGGCAAAGAAATGACCAAGTAGTTACAAAATGGCATACAAAGGACTCTTAAACAAATGAAAACTTTAACCTCATTCATAAAAAGAGAAATGCAAATTAAAACTTTAGTGAGATGTTTTCACCTATGTTTTGGCACATATAACACAATGTGATAACACTGGCAAAAGTTTGAGGAAACAGGTATTCCTGGTGGATGAAGGTGTAAATTGGTCCAAGCTCTGTGTGGAGCCATTGGCAGTATTGATCAAAATTGCAAATGTATGCATGGTTTGAACCACCCATAACAATTCTATGAATTTTATCCTACAGATATGTAACTATGCACAATGATATATGTGCAGTTATTTATTTCAGTGTCATTTGAATAAATAAAAGATTGCAAAAAACTTAATAGGGACTGTCCATCAATAGGGACTGGTTAATAAATAATCAGGTAGTTAAAAATGAGGCAGCTCTATATCTGATTTGGAACAATCTCTGAGATTTATTGTTAAGTTAAAAAAGCAAGGTGTAGAATCCATAGGTTTGTGGCATACATGTACTGGATATGTATGATATGCTTCTATTTGAGTTAAAATATGTCCATATGTAATATATATTTTGTATGTATCTATACATATACATGTACATATTTATGCATATATACAGACTCATAAACTGGTGGGCTGAAGCCAGCTTGGAGAGGCTTATGAGAACCAATTGTGTGTCTCTATTCCCAGCTCTTTGGTCAATGACTTTGGGTGGTGGTTTGAAAATGGCCGTGGTGGGAGTGTTTACACCACGGAAAAGCAAGGGCAGCAAACCAGGGCTTTTGTTTATGTC
>NW_011888850.1:2360569-2370422 GCF_000151845.1 Pteropus vampyrus | reverse complement strand
GACCTTGAAATGTGGTAAGATTTTAAAGGTCAAGTCATTTCCAGAAGAGAGGAATGATGAGCAAAGCTGAAAGAGCCATCTGATGTACCTAGAGGATAGAGATTCATGGGAGCCTGAGGGTGGTGCCTGGCTGCTGCTGCGTCCTCTGCCAGTTGGAGAGCCACAAAATGTTTCCGAGCTCAGGAATATGCTTTAATCAGTTTGACTGGTAGTCTAATACAAAAAATGAAATGTTGTATCACTTGAGCACTTACTGTGTCTTCATTGTTAGAGAGGAGGGCTAGTAGGGGACAGGAAACAGTATTATGAAACTTTGAGATAGATTATGTAGGTGGCCTGTGAGTATAGTACTCTGCAAACAGGACGGTGATGGCTACTGCCAAGTCACTCTTGGTTTTCTGACTCAAGCTGAATTTGCCTATGGGGTGGTGAATTGTTTTTTTTCTTTTTATCTGTCAGTAAATTATGGGATAGAGGCTCTATTTTCCAGAAGACTATGATTGGGGAATAAGGAAAATGGAGGTGAATAAAGAAACGATTGTTTGTTGACATATTTTTATGGGTATGATTTATTTATGAATTGTGCAGAGAAGTAATATTCCTTTTTCACAAAATACACACACAAGTCCTGCCTCTTCTTTAGAGAGACATTGTGCTTGTTCCAGTAGTTCTTCTACCTTGTAAATATACATGTACAGAAACAGTGTAAAATTTCACTCTAATTAGCTTTCCAATGCAGTCTTTTTCTAGCCTAGCGTTGTCTTAAGTTTGTTGTATGCATGCCATTAGGTAAAATACCAAGAATGAGGTGTCAAATGGGAAAAGAGTAATAGCTGTGGCTTAAACATGGTTCCGAAGGAAGGCATGGTCTTCTTCATGGCGACCAGCTGACTTGTAATTCCTGTTTTTCTAGTCTTTGATCCCGTGGGCCAAAATAGCATTCCAATTTGTTTGTTCCGTTCTGCATCCTTTATTCCGTGGTTAAGGACCTGGAAGCCTCTTTTGTTCTCTGACATCTGAAGGTCTTATTTTCATATGAGTATGTAGATGGGTGTAGATGGATGATTATATAGAATACCTGCCTTTTCTGATTCACAGATTAAGACATCTTTGTCTGACAAATGCCAGAGACCAGAAGGACAGGACGCCGGAATTTGGGTCTCTGTAAAATGTGTGATGTGTGGTTCCGAGAGACGCCCCAAATTTTCCTTCCTTGCTAAGAACTTCACAGATTAATTGCAGATTAATTGGGGGTGGAGTATCTACATAAATTATTTTCTTCTGCATACAGGTTTGTCAGTCCTCCGCTTATTTATTCAATGAATCAGTATTTGTATCAGTATGTATGCATGGATATTTATTTGGGTTATAATCCAATAGTACTTTATTTTGGTGCTGTAGTTGTTCCAGCTTTGGCTACTAGGAGATTTTTCAGTTGCCTCCTGTGTCCCTTTGGCATAGCCCATTATTGTCAGTATTTGGAGTACATCCTCACTTTCTGGCACTATTATTTTGTGAGTTCTTCTAGAGTTGCTCCACACTCATCTTGTATAATTCCTGTCTCAACACTAGAATCATGTTTTCAATGTTGGTCTTGATCTACTGAATCAATTTCCCCATCTACTACCTAAGTCATCACCCACAGTGAAAAAGCAATCTATCACTTGTTAAAAATAAGGAAATCAGCACCTCGAAAGGTGAAATACCTCATCTGAGGTCACACGTAGTTGGTAGCAAAGCCGGGGGCCATGACCAGGTCCAGGCAAATCCTGTGCCTTTTCTACCATTTTATGCTGGCAAATTCTACCATTCAACATTCCCCTCACCCACGCCTTATGCCTAGGCAGTCAGATGCGAACTCAAATGGATGTGCTACTGTCAACTCAGGATAGATATCAGCAAAAGGGGACAAAGAATATTGGCCAGATTCTCATGGATTCCTGTGGCAAATCTGTGTTTTCCTGTTGGAATGGGATTTTGTAATGGTTAACAAGTTAAACAGCCCAGAATGTGACTGCTGACCTCGGTGCTTTGAGGCTGAGGTTTGGCCACATGCCTGGCCTCTGTTGTGTGGGGAAGTGGGAGCTGAAGGGAGGCTCGTAGAGTCCACACCGTCTTTATGTGGGTTCTCCTTTCCATGGGAGAGGCAGAGCGGAGTGAATTCAAGCAGCAAAACCCTCCAATTTCCCTTCATTTTGTAAACTCCTGGGATGCACAAAGGCAGAGCTGAACAGACAGGTTTTTGGTGTTCTAAAGGCCCAAACAACCAGGACCTGGTGTGAATAATCAATTACACCATGAAGCTTATTTTCCTTCATGGGAGAAAATAATGCGGTCATCAGAAGCTTAGTAAGATGCAAAGAATAATAAAGAATAAACATTTTCACATCCACTTCTCAAAATATTCCATTTCAAAAGGTATTTTTTGATATTTTTAATAATCGAGGGTGGGTACTCTGGCTGAAGAATTACTCCTAGAATGGGGTTTAAGGGACTGAGGCAGCAGTGATGTAATTAGGATGCTTTGTTTGCATGTAACAGAAACCTATCCGGCTTAAAGACAATTTAAAAGAAAATTTATTGGCTTCTGTTGCTAAAAAGTCTAAGAGTAGGGCTAGCTTCAGGTATGGCTGGATCTAGGGACTCAGATCATGCCACCAGGGCCTTATTTCTTGCCATCTCCTAGCGCCTTTTCATCTGGCTTGATTCTCAGGCAGGCTTTCTGCACATGAATACTCCTTAGCAGATACAGGCTTGTTTCCTACATGCTAAACAACTCTATTCTACAGAAGCTTGTTGCCTCTGATTGTCCCTGCCTTTGGTCATACCCCTAACCCTGACCAGTAAATGGAGCCAGAGTTATCAGGGCTGTCACTGGCTGGGTGTAGGAGCCAGGTGCTCCCTGTGGAACCAGGGCAAGAGATGGCAGAAGGATCAGTTGGCTAGACAAAAACAATGGACGTCTGTCCTTGACAATGTTGTGGAAACTCAGGGTAAATGCTGGACGAATGAGCAAATGTTCAGCTCTGATGCTATCCATATGTTTGTTTATTTAGTCCTTCCCCAAGCTACTCATTTATTTTGTGAGTTCTTCTAGAGAGACCTTTTAGTCATTCCTTGATTAATGTGCTAACCTGACTGCCAGCCCTTGTGAGGCCCTCAGCAAGTGCTCTATTATCTGCTCCTGTTGCTAATTTCAAGGCTAATTTTAGCTAGTCTTAGCTAGATGATGGTGATCCTCTCTTTAAACCCATTTTACCATGTTAGTGTCAGACAATTTGTGATTGGTTTTGGTTACTGGTCAGCGTAGATATCTTTAATAAATCTGCTTCGATAAAGGAGGTAACTAATGATCTTTCTCTTTCCCTTAATGCCATTCCTAGCTCAGATCATTAGTGGTTAATTCTAATTCTTCCTTCTGTAGAAGAGAACGATTGTTTTTTAAAATTATTACATGAGCCAAGAATTATTAGTTCCAGATTTTTAAAAAATTTACTTGAAAGTTTGATTACCCATGTCTCTTGCTTGTTTTCATTGTTGCTATCTGCCTTCTGCAAATGTCATGCTTATTAGCAATTTTGCCCTAAGGCAGACAAGATAAGATGAAGGAGATAATAATGCCTTAACAGCATTCCATCTTTTTTTTCTGATTTCTTTCTGGAGGGGCTACCTACTTGGTGATGTTTCTGGGCGAAACCAGTTTTGTACATCGACCAACATGAACTGTGGTGGATTATCTATGAATTTTAGTTAGTCATCTTTTTGGTATCTCCTTTTACAACAGGACCAAAGTTGGCTGCAAAGTCACCTTCCACCTTCCTCTTGTGGTTGCTTAGACTTCAGATACTTTCCTTTTGCCTACTTCTTGAGTCCTTTTGAGATCTAGTTAAAAATGAATCAATGCCAAGTTCAGAAGAGGGTAAGTGTTTGGGTCTGTTCATCAGTCTCAAAGTGCCTGTTATTTCTATATTTCAGAGCCTAATAGGAAAGATTTTTAAAAATCTGTCTCCATTGGCACAGATAATTGAGTTTATTATATATTAATTTTATTTCGTCCATTTCTCTGTTTATTTGAAGCACTGCTTTACTAGTTCAGTGCCATCAATTTTTTTTTTTTTTTTGCTTTCTAATCTCTAAAGTTATTTGTATCTGGGCTATGGTTATGATTCACAAAAACCGTTTTAATTAGGTTTCTCATTCACTTATATACTGCATAAGCAGAGTATGCCTTTGTATTATGAGAATATTTTTAGAAGACTAATGAGGTAGAAGATTTTGTATTTCATTTCCCTTGGTTTCCCTTTATTCAGACACCTGCATTTGCCATTAATTACTATGCCCACGGCACTCTCTCTTTCTTTGTCTGTTGCATGGTGTTTTAAAATAATATTGGGAGGGAAGCTGTGTCCTGAGACACATATCTGCATTGGAATAAATAGTTGTTTTTTTTTCTTAGTAGCTCAATAGAAGACTCATTTAAGAATAATTGCTATTTTGGTACCATTTTAAGAGATTTTGTTTCTTTCCATCTTTTCTTGCAATCTTTGCTTATTCTCTATAGCTGATCTCCTTGGTCACTTCATTTTTTTTGTTTTTTTTTCTTAATCAAACAATTCTGAATATCATTTGTGGCTCCTGCATTACTTTAGAGTTAGACAATTGCTTTCTCTGGGATCTCTTTTGAGTAGTAGACTCTTGGGTCAAACCAATGCAAATTAGCTGGGTTTGCATATGGCTACTACCATGACGTGTAAAACATTTATTCATGAAAGCTATTTTAAAAGGAATATATTCTCCTTTGGAGGTTTAGCCTATTGCTTTTATTTTAGATAAACTTTTTACTGAAGTGCATTGCACATGCAGAAAAGTATACAAAGCACGAATGTATATATTAATAAGTTTTCATAAGATGAACGCATGTGTGTAACCAGCATCCCGATCAAGAAACAGATTACCAGCTTCTTAGAAGCCTCCTCATACTGTCCCTAGTCCCTATGCCTATTCCAAAAGGGTCTCCTGGCTTGTAACAGGAGATTATTTTTGCCTGTTTTTGTGATTTATATGACTCTTTGGGTCTGTGAAATTCATTCACATTCTGGTGTGAAACTGTAGTTTATTCATTCCCATTGCTGTTGGAATCCATTGTGTGACTACCAAAATTTATTTATCCATTCTACTATTAATAAACATTTGGGTTTTTTTCCCATTGTAGGCTTTTACAGTGAATGCTCCTGCAAACATTCTATTCACAGCTTCTGGTGAACAACATGTGCGTCTTTATTGAATACATACCTAGGAGTAGAATTTCTCAGGCACAGGGTTGGCATATGTGTAGCGTTTATTGATTCTCCGTTTTTCAAAATGGTTGTCTGCCAGCAAGGTATGGGAGTTCTAGCTGATCTACATCCACGCTTGACATCGTCTGTCTTTTTCATTTTAGCCATTCTGTTGGATGCTTGGTGGTATCTTATGATTTTAAAATGCAATTTTAAGATGTTGATCACCTTTTCCTGGGTTTATTGGACATTAGTGCCTTGCTTTAAAAAAATAATTTGATCTTAGTTATGTTCTTTAGTCATTTAAGTCACAGCTACAATTTCAGTGTTAAACATTAAATAAATAAAAAAAAAACTTAGAAGGATTTTAGTAGCATTTATTAAGTTGTGATATGAACTTCTAGGCCAAAGAACAAGTTTCCAGATCTTCATTTTATTTTATTATCCCCATTACTAGATTTACAACATTGTTTTGGAAGTTTAAGGACAAATATGCAATTAGAAATTCACGGTCTTTACGTCTAAATTGGTCTTTCATCCCACATTAACTGAATAAGGAATGCCAAGATGGAGAATTAGGTCTTGGACTTTAAGAGGCTCATATATGTACATGGCAAAGTGAAATGATGTTATTTCAAAGCTCTAAAAATGCACCCTGGGCACCCTGAGGGAAGGAATTAAATCTTATGAGAGGAATACAGGAACATTTCGTAAACGTTGAAATGCCTTTGAATTTTACTGTCAATTTTTGTGAGTGGAAGTAGGAGTAATGGGCATTTTCAAAATGTGGCCCATTTAAGGGATAGTAAGTAGTTCAGAATAATTGAATGCGCAGAAGAATGTAGAGGAAGAAAGCTAAAGAGAGTGAAATAAATTTTCTTAATATTCAAAGAGAGACCATCAATCAAAAAAGAACCAAAAAAACTCATTAGAAAAAGCAAATGAAAACACATGGAGATGCCATTTTTCACTATCCTATTTGCTAAAATTTGACAGCAATGTTTGACAAGAGATTATATTGACAAATGTGTGAAGAAATAGGCTCCATTTATGGCTGAAAGGATAATAAATTGCTATAAACCTCTATAGAAGACAATCTGGCAATCTTTTTCAAAATTAAAAATGTGTATACTTTTGACCCAGCAATTCTGCTTTAGAAATGTACCTTACAGATAGCATGAGCAAAAGGCTGTGATGGTAAAAAGACTGAGAATAATCTAAATGTGGATGATAGTTACATATAGTTTTGTCCTTCTATTCAGTGACTTCCTATGCAGTCAGGAAAAAAAATGGTGAGGCTCCCTCTCCATTGATATATCAATGTGAAACCGTCTCCAAGACGTATTGTTAAACTGGAAAAAAGAAGGTGTAGAAGAGTGATTAGTATGTTAGCATTTGTGTAAAAATTGGGGGAAAATGCACATGTACCTGAAAAAACAAATATAAAGTTGATTACCTCAGTTGCTTCCTGAGAGCAGAATTAGATGGTTAACAGAAAGAAATGGGGGAGTTTTTACTGTACACCCTTTTGCAACTTTTGAATTTCAAATCATGTGAACCTATTACCTAATCAAAATAAATAAAATTGCTCCCCCCCACCAAAAAAAAAAAATAGGAAATGAGATCATAGAGGATTTTGAATTATAGTCTGACAGTTATATTTTTGCACAAATTTGTTAGGGTTTATGAAATTCTTTCAAACGCATACGCTCATTTAGTCTACACAATAACCAACTGAGGAAGCAGTTTTTATTTCTGTTTTACAACTGAGAAAGCTGAGAGTCAGGTGTTTAAGGTAATCTGCGCGAAATCAGTAACTGCTATTAGATTCGAGAACATCAAGTATATTATTTAAGAAATAACTTGAGTAGAATTTTATTAAAAACACAAAAGGCAAAATACTAGAGTATTTTGAAGCTGAATGCATATGTACTGAATGATAGTAGTTGAAGTTTAGTGATTTGAGAAGTTTATTAGCAATTTTTATCTACAGCTTTATCTGCTTACAGTATTACCACTGTGATCAGGTCTCAGCTCAGTCTAGATTAGAGCTTGGTTTCAAACTCTATCACTGGGTGAAAAAGTTGAAATTCATTAAGAGGTGGTTGAAGGTTTTGCAGAATGATTTTTTGTTTGTTTAGGGTCCAAGTTTTAATTCCTTTTACTGTGCTGTTTGGACAGAACTGGTTTATTTGCAGGAGATGGGGTAAGAAGAGTTGCAGGACTTGCTTTTTACAACCCCCCACCCCTTTTTTTTCTGATCTGTTTAAGGCAGTTGGCCAGGCAGCAGTGAGTACTATGGTTGGAGTGGTGAGAGTTCTTTTTGTCTAAATACTTTCTTTGGAGCAGAAATGCCCAGGCTACATGGGTCTCCAGTGAATGTGTTTATATGAATTCCAGTAGTGTAAGTGATTCTTGATATTAGAGTAGGTGTAAAGACATTCATAATTATATAGAACTTTTACAGCTATTTTGGTTTGATGCCCTACCTTGTGACTGAAGGATTTTGACATCCTTATGGAGAAAGAATTAAAAAGTAACAGTCTCCCTTGATGCAAAGAATGAATAATAACCTTATATCTAAAGACATCTTAATTTGCAACAAGAAATCAATTCAAAGTGTTTGTCTAGAAAGGATTTTCATAATTTAATAAAGCAGCTAGATGATTCCTAGGGTTCAGGATGGCATTTTGGCTTGAGTGATTATATTTGGACATCATAGCTTTTGTTTTTCTGTGTGAAAACTGTAGTTTTCGGGGAAGGTAGAAGAGTGGAACACCATGAAAGAGGAAAAAAGGTCTTGGATGACGAAATGCTTTGTGTGCTCTCTCTGGGGCTGCCATCCCAGACCCGTTCTCCTACTGTGTTCTAAGACAATCCTAGCGACTGAGGAAGTGATTCAGATCGTCTATCATTGTTATGATGTTGTAACAGGAAAATTATTTTCTTCAAGAACTGTTTTGTCTCACATTTTGCAGCAAAAGTTATCCTGGGAAACAGGCCGCATCCTTCTATTTCATTCCATCGAACATTTAACAGAGTGTTGGATGGCATAGACCGTTTATTAAATGGAGCCTTGATTATGCCTTGGTCAAAAGTGACCTGGGATTTTATTTTTATTCATTCAGTCAGCATTTATTGAGCAGCCACAGATCCTAAAATAGGGATCGGATATACATCTACAGCTTCTGAATAAAGTAAGCTTCCTTCCTTGGCTGTGAATAAAATTGCTTAATCCTTTTTCTGTTAATCTATTTGGTTTTCATACTGAGAATACTAACAAGTGTTCAATTAATAAATTCCTATTTAAGATGAAGATTGAAAATCTGGTCATAATTCAGCAGCCATGCAACACTTTAATAAGAGACATTTAAACCCAAGTTCTGAGCCACCTTTCCTGCAGGGATGGGAAATTAGAAGTGGCCAGTATAATTTTCCCTGAAAGAAACCCCAGGGAAGAAGCTTGGTTTGGAAAGAGAAAGCCCCTGACAGAGCTGACAAATGGTTGGATGTCAGGAACCAAGCCGGGTCACCAGAATGATTAGAGCGAGGAAGCAAAACTACTTCAGTGAAGGTTTGAATCTTTTCATCTTTTAAGGTAGTACTATTTTTGGAAAAGCACAGAGTTATTTTCGGTGAGAAGGAGGAGGGGGGAGGGAATCGGGTGGGGGAAATGCTTTAAATCTGGGAACCCCGATGATACTCTCATTTAATGGTTTGCAGAGTGTTAGGACTGGGGGATCCTGGAAATTCCCAAACCGTATTTTCCTCATTGGTGTAATATACAGAGTTAAGAATGTTGTAGGATTTTTGTCTGTGAATATCCATATGCCGGGCACGAATTACAGTGAACCAGATGAAAAGTTTTGATAACTCAGTCCCTCGAGGTTGCTCACACAAGGCCTTTCTTAATCCATAGAGCAATGCCTAAAATTTCATCCAATTTTGTATATTGTTTAAGGATGTTAAAAATATTTTTTTAAACATGGAAGATTAGACCACACCCTTGGAGTTTCTGAGGTTTCAACTTGCTACAGTGCATTGTAATGAGTGTCAAGGCAGACACAGGTGGACCTAGATAACCAGGTATGTAATGACGGTCACACAGCATTGGGCAGATCTTGAGTCTGTGGGCCTCAGTTTCTCTGTCCCTAAAAAATGAAAGGCTGAACTACTTAAGTTTTGCTTAGCTTCTTAAGTTCTTTTCTTTATTTCTGTTTAGATTATTGACCCCAGCCCAAATCAAAGATTAGTCTAGTCGAATAAAATTTTGCATGTCATTCTGGTGCCTGGATAGTTGAAGTGCCTCTTGACTGTTCATTCTAAGACTTTACCTGCGTCTGAGCTACTTTTTCAGAGTGTGAAAGAACAGCCAGGAAGAGGCCCTTCCACCTTCAGATCTGATCTTCCTCTTAGTTATTCGGTGATATAATCCACTTAATAGTATCCCCGATAAGTGGTGTTATCGACAGTACAAAAGCTCTATACAGTCTCATTCATGCTTGAATAAAATTATTCCCTTTAATGTTTTTAAAACATGAAAACATTTGAGGTCTTGCTGGAAGTATTTATTCATT
>NW_011888850.1:2352893-2359044 GCF_000151845.1 Pteropus vampyrus | reverse complement strand
TCGACAGGGTACAGGGTTCCCTTTGCTCCACATCACCAACATGTGTTGTTTCTTGTCTTTTTAATAATGGCCATTCTGACAGGTGTGAGGCGATTGCTCATCGTGGTTTTAATCTGCATTTCCCTGATGATGAGCAGTGTTGAGCACCTTTTCACATACTTGTTGCTCATCTTTCATCTGTATGTTTTCTTTGGAAAAATATCTATTCATATCCTCTGCCCGTTTTTAGATTGAATTAAGTTGAATGAGTTCTTCATATATTTTGGACATTAACCTCTTATGAGATATATGATTTGCAAGTATTAGGAGAGTCATTCATTTTTAGGGGGCGGGTGGGTGGTGGTGGTGGTTGCTTAAATAGTAAATGGACTATTAATTGCAGGACTTTGATACAATTTTATATAAATGCAACTTTGATCTGTTAGCTAAGATTTAAGACTTTGCTTTGTTTAAATATGAAGAAAAAATTTTCAACTCGGGTTTGGTCTCTTGTGATTTTGTACCTTGACTTTTAGCGGTTGGGCATTGACTTTAAACAGCCCTTTGTGGTGATCTTAGTTCCAGATTACACAACCACTTAAATTCTGAGCAGACTTGTTCTGAATGGCCCTCTTTCTTTCCTTTTATCTTTGGCCAAAGAAGTTTTATAAGTTTTGTGTGTTGAACTAAATTGTTTCTACATTTGCCTTTGAAAGCTTTGGTGAGATTACTTTTTTTTTTCCCCCTAATCTTGATTTCAAGCTAGTGACAAGGACTTAAATGAACATTAGTGCAGGAATTTTGATTCTTAAGAAATCGCCTTTCACCAGTATGTGTGTTAGTGTGTATTTGTATGTGTCGTGTGTACGTGTTGAGTTGGGTGAATATTTGTTCCTGGAGCCTTGATTGTATTACTAAATATTTTCTCTGGTTAAAAAAAGCTAGTGTGGTAAAGTTACATGTTTCCTTAGGCATTTTTATGCTTGCATTTAGTACTTTTACAGAATAAATACTTTTAATGACCTGGCTTAGGAACCTAATCATTTATAATTATATTTCTGTAGGAAAAACAAATTGTAAATTCCGAACAGATGATTTTTATAAACATACTTTTGAAGCTTAAAGCACTGGAAAATTGGAAGCTGTTTAAATAGTGCAGTAAGACTGGGCTCTCCAGTTGGTGCTGTGTCTGTGTTAGGGACTTGTTGAGTGAGTTCGTTATTGTAATTATCATCGTTTTGAAGTCCAACACTCACCAACTATGGTGTCTCTCAGTGGTTCTCTCTTCCTCAGTCCCACCTGAAAGGCCTGGTCCTATATTTACCATACAATTTAATGACTTAGTTTTATAACATTAGAACTTATTGGTGCGATGGATCACAAAGCTTCAGGAGAAAGAGGCAGTTTGTTCCTGCAGGTTGAAGAGGTCACCCTCATTATGATATATAAAAGAAGGCAATCCCTTGGAGTCTGAGAATGTGAGAGCTAGAAGGGATTTTAGTTCCATTTTCTCATTTTACAGATAAAGAAACTGAGGCCTAGAAATCACCTAAATGACCACTTCCTTAGTGAGTTCCCCCACAAGTACAGCCTGAAGCAGAGGAGTTGAGTGCGGGTAGTTTATTTGGGAGGTGATTCTAGGAAGCATGAGTGAGGGAGCAGGGGGAGAGGCAGGGAGGAAGGAAAATCCAATACTATCCTATAGGCAATTGGGGCTTGATTCTGTTCCCAGGTTCTTCCTTTGGAAAGATAGGAGGCTAGAGCATCCATACAGCTGTCCCCATATCCTCCTGGAGAGGTTGTAACCTGGGCCATTATTGCTCCCACACTTCTGGGCTACTCTTGCCTTCAGGCTGAATCGTGCCCAGCTTCAGAGAAGGCCTTGGAGGACAAAGGAGACACCTGAGTTGCCTGTGGCAAGAGCCGGAAGGTTGAGTCTACCTTTCTTGGAACTCCCTACCATGGCTATCACTGAACTCAGAGCTGGGCTGAGGGAGGATGACCAGGGGCATCAGGAGTGGAGTATCTACTGCCAACACCAACACCAAAAATGGATTGATTGTATGAATTACAGCCAACTGTATCACTGAATCAAAGACTATGAATTTTAAGATCCACCATTAATTTATGTATCATTAAGAAAGAAACTGTACCACTGAGGAAGAAAAGTGGGCCATGATGGCCATTAAATATGACGCACACCTAATATCAGAAATATTAAAATATGGGCAACAGCATTTCCTAGAATTGATAAAATGCAGTATATAATAATACTATGAAGTTATGCTGTAGGTCTATATGTCTTATCATGGAAAGATATCCAGAATATGTTAAGTGAAAACTGTAAAATACATTGCATACAACATTATGTAAAATATGATTCCATTAATATAAATAAGCAGATCAACAAATTCTAGGTAGATTCACACCAAACCGCTAATTCTCTCCAGTGTGGTGAGATTACTAATGACGTTTTCATGGCGAGAATGTACATGGTACCATGAAACTGACAAAGGAGAAATAAAGAAGTAGAGGCCCAGAGAAATCGTGACTTGTGGAGTCTTTTGGTAGGTCACTGACAGATCATATAAGTCGAGTCTAAAACCTTCTTCTGAATATTGTTCAGTTAATTACTGTTTCTGTTGACTAGGAGCAGCATTGCCGCTAAGAGCAACTGGTTTCCTTTGCTGGATCACATACACCCACACACATTGTATACACATCTCGGAAAAGCTTTTTTCCCAGAGAGTCCCCCCATGTGCCCTCTCAATTAAGATGCTTCTGATCCCCTTCCTCGCCCTTGATGACAGGGGCTCAGTGAGACTTGCTACCTTAAATATTGGTCTAGATAGACAAATAACTGGGTAGAAATGTAGAATTAAGAAGTCCAAGACTTTTAACAGATAATATGGGGATTATCTACTCAAAGAAAGATGGAGACTTCCCCCTCCATAAAATGGATAATAGATTTTAGGGTTGGGAGAAGGGATCATACATATCATCAATCTCAATATGTTATCAGATTCTCTACTTGATACTACTTTGCTGGCAGACATCATTTGCCTCTGAAAGGTTCTTTGGTGATAGGGAATTCAGAACCATTTTCTGAAACCCATTCCAGTTAGGTGCTATCAAATTGTCCGAAGGATCTTATTTTTAATGATAAGGTAAATCTTAATGTTTCTTTTAACTTCTACCTATGAGCTTTAGGTCTACCTTATGAAGTAGAATAAGTCTGATGTCTTCTGTGTAGCAGTACTTCATGTACTTGAAAATAGTTACCTTGTCTTTCTCTGAAGACTTTTTTTTAAGGCTAACATTCCTAGACTTGAAAAGACTTGAGAGGTTTCTGTCTCTGTGTCTTCGGTAGCTATGGGAGACTGATACTCTTGCTCTGTCCCTGTTAGCTCCACCCCAAGGGATTTCTGTATAGATCTGTGAGTGTGCTACATGGTATTTGATAGATTTTATTTCCAGTAAAATGTTAGAAGTGCATGGACATTGGAGATAAAAAAAAATCCTTATTATTCTTAAAGTTTAATCTTTAATACAGTCTCTTTACCTCTTTGACACATCATGAGTGGGTGAATTCTTTGGGGCTGATATAGTGTCTGCCTGTCCACTGTCGAATCACCAACACTCAGCACAGAATCTGGTGCCCAATAGATGTGCAATGTATATACGTACAAACACACACAACTTGTGTTGAGGTCATAGTTCATAAATTTATTGTTTATATTTTACAAATTTTTTCATAAGTTTATTTGAGCCAAATCGATGACATGTTGGAAGCAAGATCTCAAATGCCCTTCACTTAGTTTTTATTTTCCAATTCTGTTTAAAAATACCCTTTGTTTCACTTGAGGAAATAGTCTCTCTCTCTCTCTCATTGCTCTCCCCTCCCCCCACTGCTGCTACAGCTCACCAATCCAAAGTATATGATGACAAGTGAAGTGAGCAGAGCAGAGAAGGGAGAGATCAGTACCACCTGGTGCGGGTCAGGTGGACCTGGAGCCTGCCTTTAAGAAATGGGCAGGACTCCTGTGCTTGTGAGGCCTTTTGTTGCCTAATAGTCCAAAAGTCCAAAAGCTGTCCTATGACCTTCTTGTTAAGCTAATGAATTAGTTAAGCTTAGCTCATTTAACAAAAGATATTTGGACTGAACAAAATAACAGGTAATATTTCCCTCACAATGACTCATATCTAGAAGGCAGTATTCTGCCTAACCACATTTTTTTAAGTAATTGAAACTTACCCCTTTAAGAACTGTGGGAGTTTTTAAAAAATGGTCAGAAATTTTTACATTGATGGTTGGGATTTAGGTACCCTCCTCTTGAATATGAGTCAATTTGTGACTGATTCAACAAATAGAATGTGGCAGAAATGACACTATACTAGGTCATAAATGTGTAGAGCCAGAGGAGAGGAAGAGCAACCAGGGGCTCATTCATAAGCTACATAAATGTCTAACCAATGTACTGTATACTTGAAACTAATAATAAAATAAAATTAGAAAAAAAAAGGTCATGTAACTTCTGCCTGCTTCTCTGGGATTACACGTTCTGGAGAAGTCAATCGTCATGTAGAAATATGACTACTCTGAGATTTCCATGCTGGAGAAGCCAAGTTAATAATCCCAGCTGAGGTCCCAGCAAACAGCCAGCCAGCATCAACTACCAACCTTGTGAGGGAATCATCTCGATACCTACCCACTTGGGCCTTCAGATATCCCAGCCCCACCCAGCATCTGACTGTAGACACATGAGAAACCTTGAACCAGAATAGTTCAGCCTTTCTTAAATTCTTGACCCTCATCCCCTCAAATTATGAGCCAAATAAAATTATTGTTTAAAGTTATTAATGTAATTTGTTACATAGCAATAGAAACAAGTACTAAGAAATAAAATATTTTAAGTCAACTGTCTTGTATCTTTCTAAAATGTATTATCTACATTTTTGAAGAGTATAGGCATAACTTGAATTTCCTATGAACAACAAACATCTTATGTCTCAAATTGTGATTAATGTAGCTATGCCCTTGAGTTATATAATGAGTTGCAAAGAAACTCTAGCTTTTCAAAGTCTTATGCAAGAAAAAACTACTAGTTTTTTCTTTTCCTTTGCTGCCATATCTGAATGTGCCAGTTTCAGCACATTAAACCACATTTGGAATCATTGTGTTTAAATTCAGATACTACATTTCATGAGAGAGGTCTTAAAAATATTTAGTGAGTGCTTACTCTGTGTTGGGCATTGTTCTAGGTGCTAGATGAGATGCTAAGCTTCCAGAGAGCAGTGGTATCCCTAGTTCTTGCTCATTGAGCCTTTGTGGAATAAATAGATACAGGACACTATGTTAGGCCAGAGCATGTATTCAGCAATTGATTCTGTCCTTAGGGGATTGACTAGGATGGAGAAGGGGTTGGAAGCCATCTTGTGGGAGAATTAAATGATGTTCAGCCTGGAATAAAAGAAGAGTTGCTTGAAGGAGAGAAGGGCTGTCATGTGGAAGAAAAATGGTGCTAGATTTGAAATAAAGTGGATTTTCTTTTGTCTCTCTATTATTAAATAATGCCGTAGGTGGAGTTTATCAGATAACTCAGCAGTGGTTGTTTTGGCTTAAGAATTTGACTTGCTCAAATATGAGAGAAAAGGCTAATCATCGAATTCGTCAGAGGAGAAAAAGCAGACATTGACTCATTGTGCCAGAATTATTGCTTTATGTTTTATGGTTTCTAAAGTATTTTTGACAATAATGCAGGTGGGGGTTGTGCATTAAAATGTCACTATTCAGGAGAGTAAGAAGGGCCTCACAGAGGAGTTATGTACCTTGCCAGATGAGAAGAATACAAATACAAATACTATTTTGTGGTACACGCCTTTGGATGAAATAGAGCATAAAGGAAAGCCATTGGCATTTCTTTTGGGAGGGAGAGAGGGTCAGATTTATGGAGATGTTTAATTCTTCAGTGGCGCCATGGCATTTTTAACACCTAGAGTTTCTTTTTATTAGCATCGCCACTGTCATTCATTAATCCAGTCAGTTAAATTTAATCCAAATAAGAAAATAGAAGCTCTTGCTCAAAGTTTCATTGTAAGTTTAGGAGATGTTACAGCCACTTTTGTAACCAGAATCTTGTATTTTGGAATACAAAGACCCCAATCATCCTTC
>NW_011888850.1:2347507-2352843 GCF_000151845.1 Pteropus vampyrus | reverse complement strand
CTATACTAGGTCATAAATGTGTAGAGCCAGAGGAGAGGAAGAGCAACCAGGGGCTCATTCATAAGCTACATAAATGTCTAACCAATGTACTGTATACTTGAAACTAATAATAAAATAAAATTAGAAAAAAAAAGGTCATGTAACTTCTGCCTGCTTCTCTGGGATTACACGTTCTGGAGAAGTCAATCGTCACGTAGAAATATGACTACTCTGAGATTTCCATGCTGGAGAAGCCAAGTTAATAATCCCAGCTGAGGTCCCAGCAAACAGCCAGCCAGCATCAACTACCAACCTTGTGAGGGAATCATCTCGATACCTACCCACTTGGGCCTTCAGATATCCCAGCCCCACCCAGCATCTGACTGTAGACACATGAGAAACCTTGAACCAGAATAGTTCAGCCTTTCTTAAATTCTTGACCCTCATCCCCTCAAATTATGAGCCAAATAAAATTATTGTTTAAAGTTATTAATGTAATTTGTTACATAGCAATAGAAACAAGTACTAAGAAATAAAATATTTTAAGTCAACTGTCTTGTATCTTTCTAAAATGTATTATCTACATTTTTGAAGAGTATAGGCATAACTTGAATTTCCTATGAACAACAAACATCTTATGTCTCAAATTGTGATTAATGTAGCTATGCCCTTGAGTTATATAATGAGTTGCAAAGAAACTCTAGCTTTTCAAAGTCTTATGCAAGAAAAAACTACTAGTTTTTTCTTTTCCTTTGCTGCCATATCTGAATGTGCCAGTTTCAGCACATTAAACCACATTTGGAATCATTGTGTTTAAATTCAGATACTACATTTCATGAGAGAGGTCTTAAAAATATTTAGTGAGTGCTTACTCTGTGTTGGGCATTGTTCTAGGTGCTAGATGAGATGCTAAGCTTCCAGAGAGCAGTGGTATCCCTAGTTCTTGCTCATTGAGCCTTTGTGGAATAAATAGATACAGGACACTATGTTAGGCCAGAGCATGTATTCAGCAATTGATTCTGTCCTTAGGGGATTGACTAGGATGGAGAAGGGGTTGGAAGCCATCTTGTGGGAGAATTAAATGATGTTCAGCCTGGAATAAAAGAAGAGTTGCTTGAAGGAGAGAAGGGCTGTCATGTGGAAGAAAAATGGTGCTAGATTTGAAATAAAGTGGATTTTCTTTTGTCTCTCTATTATTAAATAATGCCGTAGGTGGAGTTTATCAGATAACTCAGCAGTGGTTGTTTTGGCTTAAGAATTTGACTTGCTCAAATATGAGAGAAAAGGCTAATCATCGAATTCGTCAGAGGAGAAAAAGCAGACATTGACTCATTGTGCCAGAATTATTGCTTTATGTTTTATGGTTTCTAAAGTATTTTTGACAATAATGCAGGTGGGGGTTGTGCATTAAAATGTCACTATTCAGGAGAGTAAGAAGGGCCTCACAGAGGAGTTATGTACCTTGCCAGATGAGAAGAATACAAATACAAATACTATTTTGTGGTACACGCCTTTGGATGAAATAGAGCATAAAGGAAAGCCATTGGCATTTCTTTTGGGAGGGAGAGAGGGTCAGATTTATGGAGATGTTTAATTCTTCAGTGGCGCCATGGCATTTTTAACACCTAGAGTTTCTTTTTATTAGCATCGCCACTGTCATTCATTAATCCAGTCAGTTAAATTTAATCCAAATAAGAAAATAGAAGCTCTTGCTCAAAGTTTCATTGTAAGTTTAGGAGATGTTACAGCCACTTTTGTAACCAGAATCTTGTATTTTGGAATACAAAGACCCCAATCATCCTTCGAACTCAAGATCACTTTTTAATCTTTGGTTTCTCCCCAGTAAAATTATTTTCTTACATTATTCTTAATTTCAGATTGACATATTTTCAATTTCTTCCTTGGTTTTCTTTACATATTAAAGGAAATTATTGACTACTTATAGTTTTCTATCCAGGTTGGGAAGACTGATTGAGTAAAGGATTCTTCAGTTAACTCTTATTGTCTCTTCTAGTTTGTGTTTAACCTGAAACACAAGGTAACCGAACTGTTGACTTCCCTGGAGTACATGATTAGTGTCAAGAAAGATTCAGAATGGACCAACCAAAGTCACACCTATTTATAATATTTATTCTGGGTAGTGACATTTTCATTTAAATGTTCCACAAAAGCAAATATAGACATTATAGAGATAAGATTTGAGATGGTCAATTTCTGGTTATGAATTCGGTGCTTTGTTGCAGGAGTGATTTCAAGATAGGGTCAGGACTGGGGGAAGTAATGGCATTTGTAGATATCACTGCAGGTAGGTCTTCCAAAAGCAACAGACTACGTGGATCCATGTACCTGGTAAATTCCAGTCCAATCCCAGCAATCAAAGGACTTCATGTGACTGTTGAAAGAGTAGCTGACATTTCTGTTTATTGATAAGAGGAAAAGCATTCCAATTTCTCAGTTGCAAAACTTAGACTTTAGAGAAGTAGAGAGGGAGCCTGGGAGGGAATTCGTGACATCTTGCTCAGAGAAAAATTGAGCAATATTTATATATTTATATATAAAAAAAAATATATACATTTTTTAATTGGGCTATATTTCCCGCATACTATGCCAAATACAGGTGTGCATTGTCATGCTGAAATTTAATTTGTGGAAATGCAGACTGACATTATATATAAATGATGAGACAAATTAAATACTTGGTAACTAACTTTTTATCATTTTCAGGCTGTTTTCTTTAGTCATGCATTTCAACAAAATGTATGCTCAGACTACATTATTTACATCTCTGGATATGCATATGCCCCATGTTTTTCTGGTTCATTTTTGCTCACTTTCCATTGTGTTTTTTTAAGCTTTATGGCGATGAACTTGCTGATTACTAAAAACCAGGTCCCAGACCAGATGCCAAAAACCTGGGTCCTAGGAGCATCATGAGCAAGCATATCCTCCTGCTTCAGAGCCTTTGGTGGAGAGGGGCCAATGTAGAGGCTAGGAAACCTTTTTCGTAATTTTCGTTTTGGATGGAACGAGTGAATGAATGAACTGAGTGAAATGTTTCCTGCCTTTTCCTTTAAACCTATAAGATTAATAAGCAGATATGTACAGACGCCTCTGTGGCATGAGCATCCTTGTCCCACTCACTGTGTCATGATTTGCTGCGGTCTGACCCAGAGCACTGTGGAACGAGGGGGCCAGAGTAATGTTGCTACAGAGCACTGGATATGGCGCTACCCAAGTACAATCATGGAGGTGGCATAAATTTGCTAAATCATAAAACCCTACATTGCTACAGCCAGGATAGACTCTAATGAGGAATTAGTGATATATAGCATTTCAAATAAGCCATTATGAGCAAATTTGGTAAGTTATAAGGGAAATATTTCTGAGGTTACATCTTCTGTTAGGAAGTTTCTTCTAGTCCCTGAAGCGGTGTTCGCTTTGGAGCCCGAGAGGACAGATTTTCTAGGCAGTTGTTGCCATCACATCTTATCTTTGCAGAAGGAGCAGTAGCAATGGTCACCTCCTTAAGCTCAGCATTGCAGTTATTTGTGATTCAGTCTCTCACCGTAATTGTGAAATCTGAATAGCAACAGGTTTGTTTGTTTGTTTGTTTTTGTAGCTCATTTGATGGCAAAGTCTGACTTGAACTGACATGAAGCTATTTTTGGCCTTTATTCAAGTTAATAGGAGTATTCATACATTTTGCTATAAAAATGTTAATGTTTTTAACCTAGATGCTGCTCTAGGTCCTGCTAGATCTATATTGATGTAACATACATACCATATTACCTTTTTAAGGTTAAAATCAACAATAAACCATTGTAAATATTTCTGGCCTCAAAGATTTCAGAAAAGGGTGAAGATTTGTACCTAACAGGAAGAAAAATAGCCATCATCATAGAAACATAGAAACTTTTGTACTTTGAATCTATCCTAATATCATGTTTCAGGGACTCTGAATTCTTTCTTGTTAAGTAGACGAGACCCGATACCAGGATGTTCCCATTCTGATGAGCATCAGCGTGGAATATGTGGATTATCATGGGAAGGAGGAAAAAGGTCTGTGGAAGGACCTAAATCCATGAAATGAAAGAAGCAAAGTGTCTGGATAAGAATTGTACAGTCATGGATTTAGTTATCCTGCTTCAAGTAGACTTAATTCTATGGTCAGGAGGGGTGGCTCTTAAATTTATTTAGAACTATGCATTTATTATATTAGTTGCATATAAAAATGTTCATGCTTAGATGGACTGTTTAGTAAATTTGGTAGAGCTTATTCCATATCATATAAGTTCTATTCTTTTCAAGTAATCCATTATTGTTTTTATAAAATTCCATAAAAGAATCATTTGAGGCAGGTGGGACTCAACATTCATTTCTGGTGGTGCCCCAAGTATGTGGAGCAGATAAGTGCTGGGCCAATGGAACAAAGCTTATTCCTTCTTGTTGTGTTATGTGTTACACAGAGAAATGTGAGCAAGATACAGCCTTCTGTCCTTAGAGAGATGGGTGTGGATAAAAATACCTATGAAGCCAGCCGAGCCCGCTTTGCATTTAGGATAAATGGAGTAAAGTGTGAGAGAGAAAGCTGAAAAGGGGGGTTGGATCAGAACAGGGAGGACCTTGAATGCTACCACTACATAGTTAGACTTTATTTTGTATATCATTTATTCACAAGATTTGCATGTAGAAGAATTCCATGTAATGATGTATTATACTTCAAATCACTAAATATGTTATTTTATGTTAGATTAGATATCTCTTCTACTAGATGCTAATATACACAAGTGTTGGACTTGGTACCAAAAGTTATAAAAATGCGAAGAGTGAGAAATGTAAAATGGAGGAAAAGGATCTATTACATCTATTTCTTTTCTTTCTGAAATTTAAGAACAGATTGCATCATTTGATTTTAATGGTGAGAACACCTCAACCCATCTCATGGGATGTAGAGGCTGTAAGAGCTCGACTTGAAAGCCAGAGCTCTGGGTGATGATGAGTCACTGTTGATCTTTGCACAGAGAGAAGTGACGTGATCAGAGAGATGCTTTGGTAACTGTGTATGGGATGGTTTGAGTGGGGAGAGCAAACTAGGTGGGAGCTTTTGCAGTCATCTAGGTCAGAAGCAATAATTGCTGCCTGAACTTGTCAGGTTGCTATAGGAAGAGAAAAAAGGGAGATGCTAGAAGCAGAAGCTTTAAGAAATACCTTAAATGCACTTGATTTGTTTCCACTTTTCTAATTTTTTTTTCCTCTAGGGCACTTGTAAATTGATAAGAAGGAAGACCCAATTAGCAGGTGTTATTTGGTAATAGACTGAGTTTTCTAGGATCTTTCCAGGGTTAGGGGCCACATTT
>NW_011888850.1:2333893-2345872 GCF_000151845.1 Pteropus vampyrus | reverse complement strand
TACACGACCACCTCCTCAGTGATGAAAGACTTTGCTCCCTTGAATTATGAGCACTGATTTTCTTCCTTCTCTGGATATTCTCTGCATCTTGGTTTCCTTCATTGATTTTTCCTCTTTCTTCCTCTTAAGTCTTGGCATTCTTGGTATAGCTACCTCACCATCTCTTCTTGATCAGTGTTGTCTGCTGGGGCTACCTTAGTCATTCCTAATGCTTTTTGTATGACAGCTGTATGCTGACAAATCTGAAATCTATAATCTCTGAAATGACCTCTACCTGTTGAGCTCCATTTTCTTCGTCTATTCTTGGGTTCTGTATCTTGATTGAACACATCATTTACTATGGTAAAGAATGTTGAAGAATGTTGCCTCCCATTGTAGAAAAAATCCTTTTTTCTAGGTACATTATTTAAAAACAAACAAACAAACAAAAACAACAACAGAGCCTCATTATCCGATCTTCCTTACAGCTGGGTATGGCCATATGACTAAGATCTGGCCAGTGGGTATTACTAAGGAGTCTTCTGTGGGATTTCCAGGAAGGCTTAAAAAACAAGAAGTCTTCATCTGGGAGATACCCGCTTTTGCTCATATCACTTTACTTCTGGCTTTCAAATTTGAATGATGGCTAGAGTTTCAGAAGCCACTTTGCTCCCTGTGGTGACCTTGAAGATGGAATCCAGGATAGAACGACGCTGAATTCTTTATGATCATAGAGCTGCCATGGAATGCCTTCCTCTGGATTTTACGTGGCAAATAAATCCTTGTTTATTGAGGCCACCATTGGTTCAGGAGTGGGGAGGTCTCTGTTGGTTGCTGCTAAATGTAGTTCTGAACAAATGTTTCTACTCTTGTTGCCCAAGCAGAATACTCCATAGTTTTTTTTTTCTCTCCTTCCCTACCTAACTCATGGATTATATTTGAAAATAGCTCTAGATCCTGAAGCCATAACATTAAACCAGGATAAGAATATACATTCTACATGCATAGATTTGTTCAAATTAAACAGTTTGACTACACCAGGTGTGGGCAAGGATACGTAGAAGGAAACTCATATTTTATTCATAAGAATATCATTTGGAACAACCACTTTAGAAAATAATATGGCAAGACGTAATTTTTAAGATGTTAAAAACCTCGTGACTCCATGAACCAGCAGTTCTATCTCCAGATGTCTAAAAGTCTCATACACATCTACTAGGAGGTAAATGTGCTCTGTTCATTGCTCTGTGGTTTCTTAGAGCAAAAATCGGAAACAACCTCAATGTCCGCTAACAAGATATGGATGAATAATTATGTACTCAATCAAATTATATACATCTGTTAAATTGAAAGAACTAGAACTATATGTATCATTATGAGTAAATCTCAAGAATAATGTTGAACCAAAAAGTTAAGTTGTGGGTTATGTACAGCATAATGCCATTTATATGGTTTGAAAAACTACGAATAACAATTTATTAATGAGTATCCTCTATTACAACTCCCGCTGCTGCCCCTATTCATCGTCTTATTATTTTTTGCCTGGTATACTGTTAAGAGTTCAATAATTTATCTTTTTTTTTTTTCCTATTCTCTCCATTCCGATTCACTTTCAACACTGCCACCAGTCTAATCCTCTGCTTAAAAACCCTTAGGTTTGCTACTGCATATAGGATAACGCAGTCCAAACCTTCCGTATGGTATTCAAGTTCGTTTCTGGTCGCCTCCCTTCACATTTTTCCTATTCCGTACATACCTGTCCTTTCTGTGGGTCTTGAAGTTCTGTGCCTGCAGGTGGTCTCTGACCAGAAAGACTCTCCCCTCTTCCCCCATTCTTTTTCACTTGGCAGAAGCCTTAATCTAAGTTTTCAAGGTCCAAACCCGGGGTCATTCTTGGTACAGAATCCTTCCGCTCACCCTCTCTAGGCAGATTTGGTTCTTTACTCCTCCATCTGCTCCCAGGACTTTATCCTAACTTGGTAGTACAAGAACTTGGCTCATTGTATTGCAATTTTGATCTCGTTAAGAGCAGGATTTTTGTTTTAGGCATGTGAGGTCCCTGGAACCTTTTTGTATAACTTTAGCCCATGGTGTGTGGTCATTAAAGTTTGCATTGAAACAATGTAGTTGGTGGGGTTTTTTGTTTGTTTGTTTGTTTTTGTAAATTGTGAGAAGAAAAGTTAGCCCTAAATTCAGTCTGTATTAAGTGTCTCAGCTTTCTTTGAAAAATTCATACAAATTCTAACACACCGAGCTTCAAGTTTATCTTTTACCAAAATTGGTAGCTTAAGGCCCCTTCATTATAAAGTTGATTGATGTTGTGTTTTAGGGGAGTGATAGAAAGGATTGTATTGGAGAAATTAAAGTTAACTTTTCAATCAGGAGAAACATAAGAATGAATTAGGTGGTGATAAAAGATACGGATTCCTTCCTTGAGAATATGCATACTTTTTTTTTTTTTTTTGGTCTTTTCGCTTGCTTTATTAAGGTAATTCTTACTCATTGCAAAATAAATATCAGAAAACATGAAATAGAATTTTTAGAGAAGAATTCAGTTTTGGTTTTCAGCTTTCTTTTTTGGGGCACATAGAAACAATTTTACAAAAATGGGATCACCCTATAAATACTATTTCGTAACTTTTAAAAAAAACTTAATCAATCTTGAGTAAGCGTTCATGTCAACCAGCAGAGCTTTATTATTCTTTTTAAATTCAGGCATAACTTAAATTCTAAATCGTATATCTTAAATGTATAGCATAACCACCACCCAGATCAAGAGATAGAAAATTTCTAGTACAGCAAGAGACTCTCTTTTAGTTTCTTCACAGTAATGGAAGAGTTCTGTATCTTGGTCATGTGGTGGTTATAGGAATATATATACCTGTGATAAAATTTTATAGAACTATGCACAATACACATACATGTACACATGCTCACAAATTGAGTGCATATGGAAACTGGTGAAATTTGAGTAAACTCTGTATTCTAATTAACTGTATTGTGTAAATGTTCATTTCCTGTTTTTGACTAGTTACACAAAAGACGTTAATCATTGGTGGGAGCTGTGTGAAGGGTACACTGACTGCTCCACACTATTTTTGGCAACTTCTTGTGATTCTATAATTACTTTTTTTTTTTTAGTTAAAAAATATCTCCCTTATTTTATTATCTTAATGGATATCTTATAAGTTATTGTTTTGATATACGATAACTTATTTAACTAATTCTCTATTTATTTTCTAGAGTTTTTACTAGTACAGACAACTTTGCAATGAAAAACCTTGTACATATTTCTTAAAAGAGGTCTTAAATAAGAAGTAGTCACTACGAGGTCCTTGTAAGTCATTTTTCAATGACTACATACAATTTTCAAGTTTATGCATTACATAAAAGGAGACAAATCTGTGCAGTAGGAATAATCAACTCTCCCAGGTAGAAGGCATTTCAGCAAAATTCTAATTTCTGGCTTTCCCAACTGCCTCTTGCCCAAAGCCCAGGAATACTGAACTCTGCAGCAAGGAATAGAAAGTATAAATGAAAGTGTAGCCTAATTCATTACATTGCTTCTCAAAGGCAAAATATATCTAGAAAAGATTCATTCAAGGGTCACCTGCATGGCAAAGTCAGTTTCAGTTTTTATTTAAAGGATAAAGCCATCTGAACAGTTATGCCAAGTTTTCCTGGTATCGTTTTTATCTCGATTTCTAATCTGATTTTGAGAAGACCAGCCTGAACACAGGCTTCTAAAAACCATATTGTACTTTATGCTTACTCCCCAGTGGTTAGGGGGAAAAGATAGATATGTTTTTGGAAAAGCACATGTTGGGTTATCTTCCATTTTGGCCCAACGGGTACCTTATATTCTAAGAGTCAATAGAGGTATTTTTTTGTTGTTGCTGGTTTTTAAACAATAGTTTTCATTTCACAAATATTCTATTACTGACAATTTTGTCTTTGATCCAAGGAACAATGTTATTTGTCACTAAAGCTTCTAACTCAGACACATGAGAAGACTATAATGAAAAGATTATTGTTTCCCAGACGTCCAGCAAAGAAGACTTACACTTGGTCAACAAGATCAGTGTTGAGCATACTGTGCTTATCTGTGTAATAGTCGAATAAAAATTTGTTGAGGTAATTGATATTGGCATTTTTCGAATGAGGCCTGCATTGAAGTAGTGAGATTTAACTTTTCACACATAAAAAACTGCTCTCACATGACCTTATTTTCCATCACTTCCAAACTCTTACTTTTGACTCCAGCTAAGAAAATTGACTTTTCACAGATTCCCCTTTTAAAGCAATGACAAATATGGCCTGCCATTTGTCATCATCTTCATCACATTCCATCCTTTGCCTCTTTTAAACTTTGCTTTTCTCATCTTCTCATGGAGCTATTTATAGACTAAACCAATGTAATGCCAACAAATCTGAGTATTTATTATCTTATCTTTTCTGTTTCTGCCATATATAACTTTTACATATCTTTATATAGATATGTTTGACTCTCTCATAGGCTGAAATTCCCAATTCTGATAGATAAAGCAAAGTTATTAACTTTGCGAATTATTTATCTGTTTGCTTTTCTTTTCTAATAACTAATTTTGTGAACATCAACTTTGGATAAGAACTGGGAGCATACACAAATATTTGCCTCAATTGGAATGTAAGATGAATTATGGAAAAGCAAATTTTCTTTTGGATAACATGTTTAAAATTTCTCTCAACTATTCATTTTCTTTGGGAACAGAAGTATAATCATAAATATCATTAATGACCTATGTGTTCTGTATTGTGGAGTTAATCTAGTCTGGGTTTTTAGACTGGCCTATAATTGGCAGTATCTTCATAGTCTTCTGGGTGTTTTTGTTCTCCTTTACCTATTCTCCTTTACATTACATACAAATTGTTCATGAACTTAAGATGCTGTTTTGCATATTATTCAGTACCCTTGAGGACTAAATGCGAGTCCATTGAGAGAGAAAACATTCTAAAGGTCTCACATTTTTTGCATAGTTGCTTTTTACTTTCATGGTCGCTTGCTTTTGTACTCCAGGACAGTGTTAATAAATTGTGGAACTGAATTGCCTCATATATGACTCCCTTTTGGAGTGTTTGCAGGTGCTACTAATGACCTTTTCCTCCTTGACCGTGTGTAATCAATGTCCTCTTTATTCTCTATTTTAACTTTGAGCCGTGAAACCCCCTCTCTAGTTCTGCACGTGTCTGTCTGCTCGGCCTGTTATTACTCCATGAATCACTGCCGGCCTTATTAAACTATTTTGGGCAGCAGCCTTTCCATCCTCCTCCCATGAACCGTGAAGGCTGGAGCCGCGACAGTAGTATAGGCCCTGTGTGGAATCCGAAGGTGGAAAAAAATGAAGGTTCTGTGGTTTGTAACATAGCATTCTACCTCGCAGAACAGTAGGGTGTCTGCCTGCTGAGGCCATTTTGTGTCTTAAAATTTTCCTGTTGTTTTAAAAAGTGATCCCAGAAAGTTCATTCTTGAATGTCCAGCATTTACCATGCTTGACTATAAGGCAGTTTGGTCTCCCACACCCACCACCTCGCCTTCCTTTTTCTTTCATATTCTCTAGTATTTTTATCCATGATCCCGGTTTGTGTTGGTGGCTTTCTCTTGTTCTTGTATTCTAACCCAGGGGTCCCCAACGTCTGGGCTGTGGACCTGTACCGGTCCGTGGCCTGTTAGGAACCGGTCGCACAGCAGGAGGTGGAGCAGCGGGCGAGCGAGCGAAGCTTCATCTGTATCTGCAGCCGCTTCCCAGCACTAGCATCACCGCCTCAGCTCCGCCTCAGATCAGGCATCAGATTCTCATAGGAGCGCCGGTCCCTGGTGCCACAAAGGTTGGGGCCTGCTAATCTAACCTACCTCAGATCCATAGGCCCACAGTGTGAACCTTGACCAGGAAAGGCAGCACAGTGCAGTGGATAAGAAGGTGGCCTCAGGTCAGGCCTGCATTTGAGTCCCAGTGATGGTGGGCAAATGACATAACCACTTTAAGTTTAAGGAAAGTGTGTCCAACCCTACCGGTGGTATAAGGATTAAGATAAAACACGTAAGAACTAGTTGATGGGAAATCTGATCACTGGTCAGAACCAGTCAGTAGAGAAAGTCCTCTGGCCTTTGTTAAGGAGACACTATAATTCAGATAGTTTAACCGTTTCATTTTAAGGATCAGTCGCTGAGACCCAAAGAGCTTGTGCTTGCCTGATGACACAGAGCTATACATGGGAGAGCGAGGCTGAGGACCCAGATTCCCTAACTCCTAATCTAGCACTTTTCCATTATAGCACAGAACCTCCCACATGCTGCTGGCTCAGGGCCACATTTGAACTGTTCTCAGCCTGGTTGATGGAGATATTTCTTGTTCATCAAAAAATACTTTTTCCATATGTTGTTTTATACGTCTCTTCATTTCTTTACCCCCTGCTGCTGTAACAAACTAAATTTATTCCCTTACAATTTTGAAATTCAGTGTTCTCATATCAAGGTGTCGGTGAAGCTCTGTCCCTTCTGGAGGCTCTTGTGGACCCTCTACATCTTTGCTTTCTCTAACTTTTAGAGACTACCTGTATTCCTTGGCTTATGGTCCCACATGACATCTCTTTTCCTATCATCACATCTCACCACAGTGCTTTCTACTACTATGGATTTCCTGCCTCTCTCTTTTAAGGACCCTGTGATTCCACTGACCCCACATGGATGATCCTGGATAATCTCCCGGGCTTTAATTTAATTATATCTGCAAAATCCCTTTTGCCACCTAAGGTAACATTCTTTGGCTCCAGGGATTAGGATGTAGTGATATTTGGGGGCCATTATTCTACCAACCACAGACAGACCACCTGCCTTATAACCCAAAATTCCCAAATTATCCTTCTTTTTCACCTATAGTTCTGAATGCTTCCAGATTAAATCACATTCATCGGTCTGCTCATATACATTTTTGCTAGCCATTTACTCTCCCTCTGTGCCCCATAATGAATTCTTTTTTTTTTTTTAAATAGTAGTCCTATTCTAGAAATGTGAGGCACCGACACCCCCTTGTCAAATGACTGTCGATGCTTCTCGGCTTACCCTGATCTTGAAGAGACGATGGTTGAGGAATGGATGTCTGGGAACATTCCCACAGCTCACTTTCTCCCTCTAAACATATACTTCCTATGAGAATATTAAATGATTTGAGGCATTAAAAAAATTATCTTCAAATTCTACCATGTCTCTTTGGGATTTAGGAGAGGTTTGCCTTCCTCTTTTTGGATATAGATTGTCTTTGAATGATTTTCAGCAGAATTTACGTCATCAGGGGTCTTTCATCTAAACCAAAGGTCCTTAAACTCTTAAAGATTCCATGGAAAGTGTTCAGGGAAGCTGGACCTCTTGGGGCTGTGCAAAGACATCTGTCTTTTGGAAAGACTGGACCATAACTTTCATTAAATTTGGAAAGAGTTTAGTGACCCAGGAAAGGTTAATGACCAACTGAATTGATGGAAGGTAGATTATTTTTCATTTCCCCAATAGGTAAAGGCCCTTAGAAGTTCACTGCATATATATATTTTTAATACATGATGTGATCTTTTTTTGGCTGCAACTCAACTTCCTCCATTCATATCAAAATAGACCTCCCACCGAAGCCCATGTCTTTCGCTGTCAGCAATAAAAGGTTTAGACTGTTTCTGCTGGCATATTCAGCGATATCTTTAGAACAAAATATGGGAAACCTTTGTTAAGTGTAATCCGAACCTTGGAAAGGCAATATATAATTTGTTTGTTTAGACAGGAATTGAAGATAAGAAGTGTTGTTTTTTTGTTTCCCATGTCCTCCTGAATACCAGTTGTTTTCCGTGCAATTTTTTTCCTTTCAGTACATATTTCTCTGGAGCTGAAGACGAATTTTCTTTAGTGTTTTGCCAAGCATTTCCCCGCTCACCTTTGATTACTATTTACCCTTTCTTCTGACGCCTTACGTTTCCTCATGAAAAATGTATGATATTTTCCTGCGTTTGCCTTCACCTTTATTTCATTCTTATCTCGCCTTATGACAACCCGAAGGATGAGGACTGACTTTCGGAATTTGCTTCGTTTTTATACATTTTATACATGGCTAGACAGATGAGGCTTAACAATAGTAAAGATATATCGTAGATGCATAAGGCAAAATAGCAAAAGAAGTCCAATGCTGTGCTGATTGACTCACTCCATACAATTTAAAACTTAGTGAGCAAAACATAAATGACCAAAGGTGATTATTTATGCCTTTCGAACGATAGATTCTTGTAACTTTTTTTTTTTTTTTTAAATGTGTGATGTTTTGGAGAGAATTATGCCTTGGGCATTAAATAGAGTGTGTACAAATTTTCTTTGAAAACCAAGGGACATTATGCAAAAATAATGCTTAGCTATTATAAAAGGAAGATGATGTTTTTGATAAAACTCACTTATGTTCATTTTTATTCAGATCAAGGATTTAAGTCACTTTTGGCCTGACTCAATCTTATTTTATAGGTAAGAGAAAAAAAATGATGGTCTTTAGAGTATTATGCAACCTTTTAGTGACACAGTTGGTAATAGAATTCAAGGCTCCAGACCTCAACTCCGTGGTGTTTCATTATACCACATTGCCCATGTTCTGTAGAAAAAGGAACAGGCTGAATATTGAAGGAAACATATTTCTTACCTTGTAAATTAAACCACAATGAGGTATACCTACGTTCACCAGCAAGGCTAAAATTTAAAAGACTGATGACACCAAGTGTTGCCTAGGATATGAAGCCACTGGAGCTGCCAGGCATGGCTGGCGAAAGTATAAAAAGGCAGAAACCACTGTGAGAGCAGTTTGGCAGTTTCTAATGTTAAACACACTTGCCCTGTGGCCTAATAGTTCTGCTCTTATGCATTTACCTGAGAGAAAGGCCTATGCACGAATGTCTATAGCAGCTTTATCATAGCAACTAAAAGCTGGAAACAGCTCATATGTTCACCAACTGGTGAACAGATAAATGTGGTATATTTATACAATGGAATGCTACTCAGCAATGAAAAGGGACAGCTGATACTAGCACCTCTGGGGCTGGAACTCAAAAATATTATGTTGATGGAAAGAAGCAGGCACAAAAAGAGCATATTCTGCATGATTCCATTTATAAGAAGTCCTAGAACAGACAAAACTAGTCAATATGATAGAAACCAGAGGGATGAGTGTGGGAGTTGACTGCAAAAGGGCATGAGGAAACTTTTGGGGTGAGGGAAAAGTATATGCTGCTTGAGGTGATGCTTACAGAGGCAGATACATTTGTCCAAACTCATCAACCTGTGCATTTAGAAGGGGTACATTTTATTGTATATAAATTGTACGTTAATAAAGTTGATTTTTTTAAAAAAAGAAATAGGATAATGAGAAGTTAAGATGCTGAACAGCAAAGCGCAGTTGGTATAAAGCATAAAATATTTTTACCAGGTCATTGAATTTTCTATCATCTCATTTTCCCTCTCAAAACTGCGGTCCTTCAGTTATTTATTGTCCCCTTGCCACTTGTCTGAGAACACAGACATAATGACAACCAAGTGTACCATTGTGAAAAAAACTGAACAATCGGCCCATGCACATTTCCATGAGCAAGTTTCTTCTGGGATTGAGGATGTTTTGCCAACTTAAGCAGTAATCATGAGATCTATTTAGAGCTTCAGTTATTAATTCTTCTTTAGTTACCAAAAATTTAACATCACAAATATATATGCCGATAAAATGATACCTGGAGAAATGCCAAGTGCTTTCTGTTCTCTAGGAGGAAGTTTAGAGGATTTGTAGACTGAGTAGGTTGAATTTACAGCCATATTCTCTGTATAAAAAAATCTAAGAATAAAAACGTTGGCATCACAGTTGGTGTCCTGAGTCATATTTTAAGTCCTGCAAGCCTGTAGCTTAGCAAAATGTTATTCAGAAAACTCTAAACTGCGTACACATCTTTGTCTTGCCGGCTCCTCAGCCAGCTTCTTTCAGACACTTACTTATTCCTGCAATGTCTAAAACTAGACACTGAAGTCATGAGTTCCCTTAAAATGAATTCTGGACATAAAGTGAAATTAGCATCGCTTCGGAGTTAAAGATTGCCAAGAGCTTTCTTTTTGTGAGCTGAAGGATTATTAAGTAGCTTTTAGAACCTGAGGCACCTCACGGAGCATCTAATTGAATAAAATTAGTGATTATATTCATTTCAAATTTGCTTTTGCTCAACTAAAACAAAATGATGCCACCATTATTCTTTGTTATAGTTTCAGCTGCGCTACTTGCACGTTGGGTTCATTTATTAGTTCATTTATTGAATATTTATTGAGTACCTGTCATGACAGCTATTTTGCTAGACAGCAGGATATAAAGATGAAAAAAGAATAGTGTCTGTCTTCCAGGAGCTTATAATTCACTAAGGAGACAGGCATGCAAACAAATATTTTATTGTAATAAATACAGTCCCTAGAATGAGGTATGTGCAAGGGCAGCCTGCTCTGTGCCAGCCTGAGAATGTCAAGTCCATCTGGTCTAGTGTGGAGTCTAAGGCCAATGTGAAGTCCATCTGGTCTAATGTGGAGTCTAAGGCCAATGTCAAGTCCATCTGGTCTAGTGTGGAGCCTAAAGCCAATGTTTCTTTATTGATTTTCTGTCTGGATGATCTAGCCACTGATGATTGGCTATGCAATGTTTATAAATGTTATACCCTCTCATTGGATCGACCCCTTTATCATTGTACAGTGACCTTCTGTGTCACTTCTTTCAGTCTTTGTCGGAAAGTCTGTTTTGCCTGATGTAAGCGTAGCTACCCTAGCTTTCTTCTGGTTTCCATGTGCATTGAAAATCTCTTCTCATTCCTTCACTTTCAGTCAGTGTGTGTCCTTACATCTAAAGTGAGTATAGATGGTCTTTTTTTTTTTTTTTCCATTCAGCCACTCTATGCCTTTTGATTGGGAAATTTGTCCTTTTACATTTAAAGTAGTTATTTATAGGTATGTACTTATTGCCATTTTGTTCATTGTTTTCTGGCTGTTTTGTAATTTCTCTGTTCCTTTCTTCTTCTCTTACTCTCTTTGTGATTTGATGATTTTCTGTAGTGGTATGTTTAAGATTCCTTTCTCTGTCTCTTTTGTGTATCCGGGAGTGTTAGGCAGGAATGGATAGAAAGACTCATCTGAGCTGCAACCTGGGTGGCTGCTACTCAGCCAAGTTCCCAGTGGGAGACGGGGTGGCAGCTGCAAAGGCTCAGAGACAGTTTGTGGGAAACTACACGTGGACTGGTGTTGCTGGAAGGTGAAATGTGACGTGAGTAGTTATGGGAATTGAGGCTTGCGTCACGTGTTACCTTTTAAAAAATGTTCATATCTAGACCCCAGGACTGTTGAATTAGAATTTTCAGGATGAGGCCCTGAGCATGTATTTTTTCTTTCAAATGTCCACGGATGATTCTGATTTGTAGCCAGATTATCTATTATTTGTAGGTAAGGAGTATTCACTGAAGAAATTTGAACAGGGGCATGACATGATCTGACACGTTCAAACTGCACACTGGAGAGCTTTTTATGAACCTGTGTTCATCTGGTAAACATCTTTTTGCAGCTTCTTGTAGCTGCAAACAGGTCACTGTCACTTTCCTCAATTCAGGACGCCGAGGAGGTAATTGTTCTCTAGACAGGAGGTAGTTGTTCTCTGGACATAAAGAAATTATCTGTTCCAGTTACCACTGCATCCTGTGATAGGAGCCCATTAGTAGTTATGCCTGCCTCTTCATCACACCAGTGCAAACCCGAAGGCTGATCTGATTTCACTCTATAGATATTTAAAGATCATTTTAATGTAATGGAATATGCTTTTTAACTGTCTTATTCCAGGTGTGTCATTGTATCTTAAAAATGATCCATGGACACCAAAACAGCTATTCTATGCAACCTTTTCCACGTCACAAATATGGATAGAATAATGGCTGTGGAGT
>NW_011888850.1:2329016-2333058 GCF_000151845.1 Pteropus vampyrus | reverse complement strand
GTTGTGCAAGCGAGGGTACAGAAGCAGAAAGCTTATTGTTAGAATGTTATGTTCCCATGGGTGATAGCCTATGTTCCCATGGGCAATAGCCAAGCAGTAATTTTCCAGCCAGCACAGAATAGGGATAGTTCTGCTATTCTTGAAAAGATATCTGGCCACATAGTACTACGGGTGGGCATCCTTCCCAGTGTCCCAAGGCCCAGATGACAAATAAGTAAGTCAGATAAGTATAGCGACTGCACCACCCTCTGTCTCCATATGCTTCTGGGGTTTATGCTGAAAGGGCTAACAGAGGTGAGGTCAGCGGAAAGCCTACCGGGGGAATTTCTGTTTCAGCTCTTGGCTCCTGTGTCGGTTGGTATAAGTGGTATTTCAAACACCAGATTCTGTGCTCATGCCATGTAGTAATCTTTAATAACATTTTTTTGAATGTTAATTATATGTACAGGTCTACTGGGCTCTTCTGCTATAAAGACCCAAAGACATATCTAGAAACGATGAGTTGCTATGCTTCCGCTCGTGTCCCCTTTGCATGTACGTGTGTGTGCACATAAAAGAGACATGGAAAAGAAGAGCCTAATGACAGCTCTATGTAGCTGATTTGCATCATCCCTAAAGAAAGGAAAACAAACAACCTGAGCAGGACAAATCTGTTTCCTGGGTGGAACCCTGAGAAGCGCAATAATAGATCTAAATATCCCAGGAGAAAGGGGGTCTCATTGGACACAAACAGCCTTCTGTCTACCCTCAGGCTGGTGAGACACTCACAGCCTCGGGACAGCCAATTAAGCTGGAGATCACGGACATCACCAAAGCATTGAAAATGGAATCGGCCGCCTCAGAAAGTAATAAACTGCCTAGCAGAGTATCCATGCCTGATATAAAGTGGGCAGGCATCGAGGAAATGTTTAGTAAATAAACATCAGCATGACATTATTGGGACGAAGCTTAACTGGGTAACCTTGGTTCTTCCTGTCAGTAATTCTATGTAGGAGTCCATCCTGGGGACCATCGTCATGGGAAAGCCACAACTTGAGAAAAATAAGTACACAGGTGGAAGAGGAATAGTCTCACGACTTTTCCCACCTCTCATTTTGTTTTAAGTGATTAACTATATCGTCTTGAATATATTCTCATTATAAAAATGTTAAATATACAGAAAATTAATAGGAAGAGGGGAAAATCCCCATTGATTAGATCTTCATCGTCTCTTTGGGGGTTTCCCGTGACCCTTATTTTCAAAAATACATTTTTACATAATTCTACATACTTTTATATTTCGTGTTTTTCTTTTAAGATGAACAATTTGCATGTTATCTTCTTCATAAATATTTTTAGAAGCACGACCATTCATGGCATGAAATAATATGTTCTAGACATAATTTGCTTAACCTCTCCTCTCCTTTTGGGCATTAAGGTTGCATTTACTTTTCCCCTATTACCAATATTTAGTAAGAGGGTAAGACTAGTTTATAACATTTTGATAACAATTTCAAAATAGTTTCCCAAATATTTTTGTTTATTTGGACTGCTGTCAGCAATATGTGTCAAAATTTGCAAGTTCTTCCTCTCATTGGGTATTGATATTTAAAATTACTTTTCTGATTTTATACATGGAAAATAGTATCTAACACCGGGTCAGGTAAAGGAGGGTGATCCTGACTGATGCAGAGGTAGCTCGCAGGGTTCCAGGCGGGAAACAAGAAGCACGGCGGGAGCTTGGCAGGGTCCCCAACACAGCAGAAACGAACCACGTCTTCCCTTCACCCCCACTAGGTTGCCCACCCGCCTCGGCCTCTCCGTCTGATTTGTTTCTCTTTGTGTGTCTGATACTTTGCCTCTGGCTCTGTCTCACTGCGTGTGTGTATTGAATGTCTATCTGTCTGTATTTCTCACTCTGAATTTCTCTGTGCCTGTGGTCTGTTTCTCATTGTCTTGTCTTTCAGTCCCTCTCTGTCTGCCCGCCCTGCCTCCCCATTCTTTTATCTCTGCTTTCCCCGCACATGGCTAAAAATAACTGAGTCGTGTGGTCATCAGAGTCTGCTGCCATCCCTGAGCCTACCTTCTGAATTCTGAATGAAGTGCATCCGGTTGGCTCCCCTTGGTCAGTGAAATGCTGCCCTTGGTTTGGGTCACCCAAGTAGCCAGGGGAGGGGAGGGGAGGGGAAGAAAGGGGGACAGGGAGAGGCTGCTTCTCCAAGAGAAGGGTGCCGAGGAAAGGAGCCCCTCTTACAGGTGCCTATGATGAGACCGGGTGTAGTCCTGAACCCCCGTCCTAACAAGTTCCACTCTGCGGAGACAGTTCAGCGAGCGTGCGTTGTGTTCTTCAGCAGGTTTATTAAAGAAAGAACTGAGGTTAATAGCAAAGACTCTCTCTTGAAAGATAATCTGTCATAATTGATGGAAACTGTCTTCTGGGCTTAGATTTGCTGTCCCTAAAGGTGAAAAAGAATTGCTTAATTGGTCCCATTTCTGCTACTGCATGTATGCAGGGAGAGAGAGCTATAATACTGCAGAGACTCTGATGGTCATACTTACGTGTTTGCTTTTTCTTTCTCTTTTTTTCTGCTCCTAATACTGTAGCTCAAGCATGCCTTTTATTTTATTTTTCTCCTCTCTGTATTGACCCTAAGGTAATTCTCTTACTTGGTATTCAAAAGTAAGCCTGTGGTTTTCCTTAAGGAGGATGATCTATGACTTTTCTCCAAGAAGCTCCCGGTCAGTGAGTGTGGCAGATCTTAGGGGATGGGAGTGGGTGGGGACACAGTTCCTTGACCTGAAAACCTGAAGCAGGGCAGAGGGATTAAGCACAAATAGCCAGGTTGACAGCAAGTCTGTGAATCAGAACCAGGTGGTCAGGCTAGAATGAGGTCAGACTGAGGACAGGGGACTGAGGACAGGGGCTGAGCTGGCAGCTCAGTGTCAGGAGAGGGGATGAGGAGAGGGTGGGAGAGGACTAAAGGGGGTCGTGTTACCACAAACTTCCCAACTCTCATTTTGGGGTTTATGATAGTGATGAATCACATAATACGTTCTATTTCTTTTTGTTCAGTGAGTAATATATATTTGTGAAACCACATTCTGAAGGCTCCAAGTTATCCACTGAAAACGTAATATCCCTCCTAGCCTGGTCACTCAGCCACACAATTTCCTGGGTGAGAATAGTTTCCTGGTTGGGGAAATCAAGGCACAAAGAGGCAAATTGCTCCTGGTCACATAGTGGTGAGGGCAGACCGGCATTTCTAACATCCAGTCTACCTCATTCTGTGGGGACCCTTCAAAACACAGTCCAGACACTTGACATTTACAGATAGTTATTATTAATATTTTTTGACCATCAATTTTATATTTCTACCTCAATGATACCTTTTCTGAGGCCAGGCTGATAACATTAGTCCCTATCACAGTTTATGTGAGTTATTCTAGGGCATTTGAAAAATGAATTATCCACAATACTGATGGTGTTAAAGGGTCAGAGGTTGCCCAGACGTCTTCAAGGTGCCTACCTTGTACAGCCTCCATGCTGTGGGGAAGACATCATAATGGTGATAAGAAACAATTCGTACTGACCATAAGAAACATTTAGAAGTTGCTGAAAGTCATGACTTTTCATGTATCTTCACTACGAAACGTATATTATTTTTAAATATCCAGCAGTTGGGCTTTCTGTATGAACTTTAACAAAAAGTTTTTTTTTAAAAATCCCATAATGTGAACTCTTTTGTTTGCTTTCATTTCCAGGTAAGCAGTCATTTACCGAAATTAGAATTTGGGGAGAGTAACAAAAAGCCACAGACGCGCCCAGCCTTATAGAGTCCTTGTGAAGGATTTGTATGTCTGAATGGGAGTGGGGTGAAATTCCCACCATGGATCCTGGCCTGTATTTGCCCACCGGTTTAGGATACTGGGGAATGATGGGGCCAGAGAGTGTGTGCACCCTATTTCCTGATGCTGTAAGCTGGGGTGCTGCTACTCTGTGCTGCGTTCTGGAGTTAAGCTTGCAATTTTCCCTTATAAAAAGTGCCATCAGCTCTCTGCTTCA
>NW_011888850.1:2323969-2325956 GCF_000151845.1 Pteropus vampyrus | reverse complement strand
CTTGTGTAGAAAGGTGTGGATTTGGAATCAGGAGTATTATAAAAGTTTGACCACTAGCTCTGTCTGTCTCAGTTTCTTAACTATAAAATGAAGCTTGAAACCTAAGTCAAAGGATAATTCTGAGAATTAAAAAATGTAACACATACGAAAGCATCTGGGAAATGATAGATACAAAATAAATATCTGCTGCCTTTCTCAAGCTCTTCTCATGGATGCAGAAACGTTTTCTTCCTTTAAGTCATCTGTCTTCCTTTTAGAAACTGTTTTCCCCAAAGTCATCATGTGGCTCAGTATTGCTGAATTTTATTAATACCACAGTCTATTCTGTGGTATTGTTTGCAGTACGGTGTTTCAGACTTCGTTCAATTTCCAGTGTCTAGAAATGTGCCTGACCAATAGTAAGTGATCCATAAACATTTGTTAAGTAAATATTTTGTTGATCCCACTTTCTTTCCACTTGGTAACTACAGTGTGGATTTCTTAGAGGTATGTTTTTAAGTTACACGAGTATTTAATATCTGAGACATTTTCCACAAGATTTTTTTGAGCAGTTTGTCCAGTTAACTCAGAGTGTGACTCCTGGAGTGGGTCTTCTTTCCTCCATGTGACATTGCACTTCCCATTCAGATGTTCCCTCTTCGGGGTAATTTCAGACCAAAATAGAAAAGATAGAATTCGAGTAGTGATCCTTAGAAAGCAAGGGGCAAGGGGAGTGGGGAAGTTGAGTTTGAGGGAAGATATGTGAGGAGAGACCGAGCAAGGGTCTTAGGGAAGATTGGGTCCAACAGAGAAGCGAGTTCCCAGTCTCTGAACATGGCTTAAGGTTTTTACGGGATAGTCATGGTTTCTCATGACTTTCCACACCCCTCAAGTCTAGACATGAAACTACAAGCAAAGAATATCCAAGTGTTATTACTGGCTGTTGTGAGCCTGATTCATAGCCAAGAAATGGTGCCTGTGCATGTTAAGCTGTTATCTCCATGACAAACAGACCAATCTTTAAAGGTAAGAGTTCGGAGCATTTCGTGGACTCATAGCTATAATTGAGTGTTAAAGTTAGACGGGATCATCAGGCTGAAGGAACGTTGGTAAGTGTCACCTCAAATAATAAATTCCCTGGTCACACAGGTTTGGAGTGAGTTCTATAAAGTTAACAGATCTGGCTTTGTGTTGTTGTTTGCTTGTTTTAACTGCAGGGCCTCTCAGGGCTGTTAATGTGTTCATATATATCACTGTGTGTCTTCGAGAGGCAGTGAAGGAGCGGCACTCCTCAAGGTGCCTGGTCAGTGGGGACTTATTCCCCACCCCACCAAGAGCCCTGTGAGACTGGTATTTAGCAGAGTGCATTTTGAATAATGATGGTCCAGGATGACACCCTTATTTTTATGACACGAAGTCTGATCTCTTAGTGTTTTTTGAGTTGCTCTTTCTAGGAAGGGTCATGTCTGCTGGTACATCACACAGAAGCTGTGTCTGTTGTCTTACTAAGAGAACTGTCAAAAAGTAAGAGCTTAAATTAGGAGTTAAAATCAAACTCCCGAAACACTGTGTATATGTATATGTAAACTTATAAAATACCCCACCTTCCAGGATCGAATGCATTTTTTCAATGTGTTACTTGCATAGGTTAATCTATATGGTGCCTCATAATCCCTGAGCTATTGAACTCGTAAAACTTGATTTCTTCAGCTTTCGCTCTGATACACACACCTTAAGATGGAGGACAGGAAGAGCAGGAGAATGAGGACCCATCCAAAATGAGACCACCAACTTCTGCTATGGAATAGACAAAATGTGCACAGCTAACATGTTATGACTGGAGTGCATTCTCCGAGTTCTGCGGTAGAGCAGACTGTATCCAGTAACACATACGGATACAGCTCTTCTATCTTTCCTCCCTCAACCCAGAAACCCACCCTTCCTTCTCTCTTCCAAGTCATCTAACAGGGTTTGTTTATTTAACTTTCTTTAAAAGGGAGGGAGAGGG
>NW_011888850.1:2314756-2323919 GCF_000151845.1 Pteropus vampyrus | reverse complement strand
CTTTCTAGGAAGGGTCATGTCTGCTGGTACATCACACAGAAGCTGTGTCTGTTGTCTTACTAAGAGAACTGTCAAAAAGTAAGACCTTAAATTAGGAGTTAAAATCAAACTCCCGAAACACTGTGTATATGTATATGTAAACTTATAAAATACCCCACCTTCCAGGATCGAATGCATTTTTTTCAATGTGTTACTTGCATAGGTTAATCTATATGGTGCCTCATAATCCCTGAGCTATTGAACTCGTAAAACTTGATTTCTTCAGCTTTCGCTCTGATACACACACCTTAAGATGGAGGACAGGAAGAGCAGGAGAATGAGGACCCATCCAAAATGAGACCACCAACTTCTGCTATGGAATAGACAAAATGTGCACAGCTAACATGTTATGACTGGAGTGCATTCTCCGAGTTCTGCGGTAGAGCAGACTGTATCCAGTAACACATACGGATACAGCTCTTCTATCTTTCCTCCCTCAACCCAGAAACCCACCCTTCCTTCTCTCTTCCAAGTCATCTAACAGGGTTTGTTTATTTAACTTTCTTTAAAAGGGAGGGAGAGGGGGTTGGAGGAAGAGAGAAGGAAGGAAGTGGGGGAGTAAGTAGTATAGAAAGAGGTCTTAGCGGCATAGCCTTCACTTCCAGGAAATCTGCTTTGAGCGTGTTGGCGTGTCACCATGGTGGTGTAACAGCCGCAGAAATGGGATTCCCAGTGTTGATGGTTTCCATTCATGCCTCTCGTTAAAAGACCCAAACCCCACTGATTTTCTTATCTGCATTCTTGGGAGGTCTCAGCCTTCCCCTGCTTGATGACTGTGGGGGGCGTGACATAGGCAGATTCTCATACTCATCTTGGAGCATAACGATTCTCCAACAGCTGAGACCCAACCAGAGAATGAGGAGAACTGCTGGAGGTGTTTGAGTCAGGCCCTGAGACAGGTGAGTGCTGGGGAAATCAGGAAAATGAACCGTAGAGATCAGACAAGTAATGACTGTCTTCTTTTTCTTTCAGTGATATGTGTTCCTTATTTTTTAAAAAAAAAATCAAGTAAAACAAAAACAATTTAAAGGAGAAATTAAAATATTACCCCCAAATCTCCACTGGAAAATAACCAATGTTAACATTTATTTCAGGCTTGCCTGTGCACGCATAATGAGAGAGATGAATTGAGGGATGAATAGATAAATGATGGGCAGAAATAATTGCACGACTGAGCTGAAACTGAGCATAGTTTTAAAAGTAAAATATTCTATTGGATCTTACTTGAGATTAACAAAAGGAAAAAAGTGGTTAGACTTTTGAAAGGCAATTCCTATGCTAAGTGGATTAGTTTTCTTAGTTCAGAAAAGAGATATTTCGGAGTCAGAATGGGTTGGGCATGCTTAACATAATAAACAATCTAACACTTTACTCCGTGTCCCTGCCCTGATTTCAGATGTTTTGTGCTTGTTTTATTTTTATTTTGTTAGGGTTTATACTTTAACACTCGGTTATAATTCCCCTTGGTTATTCCCCCACATAGTTCATCCTAATCAAGACACGTTTAACCATCCGTCTTTTCCATGGCTTTGCCATTCTTGATAATTTACTGTTTGATGGGCTTCGTCATTAGTCATCAAGGTTTTTTTAGCCAGGGCTTCTGGACGCCATATTTCCTGAGTTGTTTTATCTTTGGGAAATGTTGCTTATTTCCCTTAATTTTGAAAAATAACTTTTCTATTGCCATTGTCTTCTAAAGAGGCTATACCAGTTTTTACTCTAATAGCAAATCTATGAGAATGCCTGTCTCAGATGGGGAACTTTTATTTAAGAATTATCTGTTTGCCTGAAATGGTGGAATTATATTGAGCAGTGGGGGAAATAAGTTGGAGTTGGTAAATTGGATATCAGATTATAGAAACACTTGAATGTTGGGAAATTGGCTCTTTTCTTGGTGAATTTCTCATTTCCTCACCAAATTCGCAGCTTGCCTGCAGGCCAAATGATAGCTACTGGACAGCTTTGCTGAGCTGCTTTTAAGACTTTGTAAATTGTGCTAGAATCCTCTTAAAAAGCTTCTCCCCAGCCTTCCCCACTCTCTGTGAAAAGGCATCTGGCTGGCCGAGGGTGGTTTTTGTTGCCATCTGAAGATGGTAGAAAGTGGTAAATATTTACATCTACCAAAAAAATTAGCATCTGATAATTGAACTGATAATATATATATATTTTTTTATTGTTCCAAAATATGATCTTTGTTTCACATCAGGGACTATTTTCTTAAAACCAAGTAGCTGTTATGAACCATTCCTAAATGATACATGGACGTCACACATCTTTTTGCAGCATCTTAATGGTTTTTGACTGTGGCTGTATGAGTCATAGGGTCTGATCCTTTTAGGGAAGCTCATCTCTGTTCTCATATAGTTGGAACTACCACTATGTTGAAATTGGGCTTCATACTAAAAATCTCTGCTGGCCTCATGTCAAAAATGAGGAGCCTGTTTCACCCTTTAATTCCTTCTCTCCAAACAGTGGAGGGGATGGAAAAGAAAATTTCCCAAACGACTTAATGCATTTAGGTTTTGGACGTCATACCTTACGGTGACACAGCCGGACGTCAGCCATGGACTTGTTTGGAGTCAGTTAGTAAGAGCACACCTGGGAGATTTCGGGAGGCAGAAATGTCCGAAGATGCCCTCACTTCAGAATGGTGCAGTCTAAAGCCATGCTGTCCGATATGGTAGCTACTGGCCACGTGTGGCTATGTAGATTTAAATGATTTAAAATTGAATCAAATTTAAATCAGTTTCTTAGTTGCACTGGCCACATTTCAAGAGCTCCATAGCCACATGTAGCTAGAGGCTACAGTATCAGATGGCATCTAAGGTTCTATTGAATAGCTCTGCCCTGTATTCTGATCTTTTATGTCATAATCATTCCGGGTTCGTTACAGCCCTAATGAGTTGGTCTCCTGTCTTTTTTTCCCTTCCTCCTTCTGCTTTCAGTCTTTCTTCTGCCCTCACTCACTTGATAAAGCAGCGGTCTCTATATTAACGTGCCCGAATCCTCTGGTTTCGGGGCACAGATCTCCCTCAGGGAATCCTATGTGTGGTCCAGACTAGGATCAACTAAACAAGCTCTGTGGCCAACGCCCAAGAGTTAGTCACTGTTCTTACCAAAGGATTGACTGAGACTTGGGGGTTCTGGAGATTTCGACTCTTTACTAATAAAACTGCTCTTCAGCAATATATTTAAATGTATCCACTTAGGACTTTTACTCCTATTCCCTCTTCCCCTTCTGGATGTGTGTTCTTGATGCAGAGTCCAGCCCTGGGTTCTGTCCTAGTTGTATCCCCAATGGCTGATCTTATGACCTTAGAGAATTTCTTTGTGGCTCAGTAGCCTGTTGAGAACTCACTCCCAACTACCACTTAAGCTATAGAAGATAAATGCTAAATGAGAAATAAGAAATTTTGAGGTTCGCGAAAAGGCATGTTTAAAGGGTTCTCGGGGTTTATTTTCCTTAGGGGTTTGTTTATCTTTTCATCTTTGTGCCCAGTTTTAGATTTCCAATGTCCCATTTGTGGTCTCTCTGTCACTAGCAGACACACACCCACCTTGATCAGCTAATCAGTCCATTCACTCCACTATGTGCTTCACATAAGTGACTTTCTAAGGGTGGTCTGGGTTTGTTGACCAAAGAGCCCTTTTCCAAGTCAACCCAACATGACAGGAATGGGACACTGTGGTAAGGAGGAGCCTGCCGGCCTGAAGATCAGGAGAAAGGGGCCTTACTGCTGATTGAACTGAGTCTTTTCGACCCTGTGTTCTTATTCTCCTACCTGACTAGCCTGAGTTCAGCCAAGGGTTCCTGCCTAGCGTTGTAGTTATGTAATACTGTGTAGCAAACAGCCCCTAAACTTGGTAGATTAAGACAATGACATTTATTTAGCTCTCATATCTGCCATTTGGGCAGGACCCAGTGGGAAGAGCTGGACTCTTCCATTCAGAAGGCTGGCAGAGCGGGTATCAGTGCTCGTATGTCTGGGAGCTGAGCGGGTCTCGATTCTTTTCCAAGTGGGCTCCTCCATGTGTTCTCTACACATTGCTAGTTTGGGCTAAGTTGAAGGGAGAGCATCCTGAGAGAGAGAGAGAGCATCGAGTGGAAGCCGTATTACCGTTTCTAACATAGCCTCGGAAGTCACACAGCATCGCTTTGGCCATAATCACAAGCCCACTCAGGCTCAGGGGAAGGGAGCAGAGATCCCACCAATCAATGGAGAAGTATCAATGTTGCTTGGTAATGAGACGTATATTGGTCTTGTCATCTTTGAAAACTACCACACCTGGTCATGATAAATCAGAGTTGGCATCAGCTCTCTCCAAGCCGTAAATAAGCCTTGAGGTCTGGTGGGGTCTGGAAATAGAGGCACTTCTCATTTTCAGGAGATATTGTCATCGCTCTGCTGGGGCTACTCTGCCTTTGTGTTTAAGGGTGGGGAGTTGCCATTGGCAGAGCACTGGGGCCTCTGATGAAAGATGCTACCTAAATACAAAATGGCGAATCGAAACACCTTCAATATGCCAAACTCCTGGAGTCAACTGATGTTTACAAGGAATGCACAATGGATGGAAATTCAGAGTGAAGATCAGGGCCCTGGTTGCTGAAAACTATCTTTAAAATTAATTTGATGGAATCCAGTGAGACTTTTGAAAACATTATTTACACCTCCCATTTTGACTTCGGTTCTTTCATTTGTAATTTCTGTTACTTCTTACTCTTTTGTAACATTCTCATTTGATGCAAACTCTTAAACAATTAGGTTCCATTTTTCTACAAAATTTTTAAGTTTGATAAATGGGTATTTTAGAATATTTCTTTTCCTATTTCTTAGATTAAATAAATTTTAGTAAAAGCAGGAGGGGGAGGGGACTCAGGTCATCATATCAGTAGATAACCTGACACATGCCAGTCATAGGAAATTAAAAACAAAAACAGAATAAGACACGATCTTCGAATTGCTTCTGATCTATATACTCAACTGCAAAGTAAAAAAAAAAACAAAAAAAACCCCAAAAACCCCATTGTATTATTAGCAGTAAAGAGATGCTTTTACATTTTTCTTGCCTTTTGAGCTCTAGTCTACCATTAACGACAAGTTTGTTTTTAACCTGTTTTCTCTGCCTTTTTCCTTCTATTTCACCTTGTTTTTTTTCCTCAACTTGTATAGTTTTAAAATGTTGTATATTCATTTTTTTTTTTTATGCACCAGTCCTTCCCCTAGGAGTCAGTAAAACTTCCTGTACCCTTTTTTCTTTCCACCTACATTTAATAAACTAGTGATTCCTCACTTCTTCCGGACTTCTTACAAGGCATTGTTTATTATTGCCCCTGCATTCTAGAAGGGCACACCAAAAATGTATCTTGGGAAATTCATCTTAGAGAATTTGTTTAAGCTTAGATTCTCAGTCCTAGGGTTATTTTTAGGGAGGCAGAAAACCAAGCTCTAAGTGTGTACATCTGATACATTAGATATTTAGTTTCTTGTTATTTGAGAGTGGTCTGTTAGCGCTTATGGAGCATTATTCATTCTTGGCTTCATGTTTACACTTCTGAAAAGACTGATTAGTAACTTTTTATAGGAGATAGAGAAGTTTTTTAAAATTCACATTCGCATTTCACAGTGACTCAGTTGATAGTCTTTTTAGATAAGTAATGAAATGCAGTCTGTGGTTGCCAATTGTTAAAACTCTACTCTGCTTCCTTTAGCGGTTGTCAGTTAAGAAAGGATAGCAACACCCACTGATAAGATTCAAACCACAAGATGTTACTTAAAGTGCTTGAGGTGTGCTCTCTCTTTTTGCCTTGTAAACGGCTCAGTCACATCCTGCTTTGCATTTTAATTTGATGTAAATTAGATACATAAATCTAGGGCTAGCATTAGATACTAACATGAAATTAAATACTAAAAAAAAAAAAAAACGGTTCTGTGGAATAAACCTTTCTACAATTTCTGGATGGACATGAGATCAAGGGCAGTTCTTAACCCTTACTGTCCATCAGAATCACCTGGGGAGCTTGTCAGACTGTCCATGGCCGAGTGTCTGGCTGCATCGGAGGTGGAATGGGCCCGGGACTTTGGTATTTTGTAGAAGTTCCCCAGGGTGACCCTGACATGCAGTCAGCCTTGAGGAATATTGCATAAAGTGCCCTCCCCACCCTCCACATTCCTCTCTGCTGAGTCGAGAGTCCTGCCCACATCTTTAAGGCTCCCCGCAGGCCACCTCTTTCAATATTTCCCTCGGGACTCCAGCTTCACTGAGCTCTTCCTCGTGTCCGCCCACAACACCCTGAAGTGCGTTCTGTTTCATGTACATCTCTCTCCTTGATCAGAGTGATTTCCTCCTTGGATTAAACTTCTGTCATTTAGTTGCATCCCGTAGGGGTTAGCACAGCTGTGGACACATAGTAGGTAGATCTATATCGAGTTGACTTTTTATCAGGGGGGCTGTTCTCCTTTAGGCTCTTGACTTTGCACTATAGCTTCCTTTATTAGCCCACATTTATCCACATGTGCTTCTTCCTCTTGAGACATGGAAAAATACGTGGAAGTGGCTAAATGGCAGAAGGAGGAGGAAACTCAGCCCATTCCTGATTTGACCATTCAAGAGTTGGGGGATTGTCACTGACCTCTGGACTCATCCCTCTCCAATCAGTCATCCTGTGCTAGAGCGACTCTTGGGACCACATGGGTGAAAATGCAGCATGGAGGGGGCTGCCCTGCTGGAGAAGGTGAACATGACTGAGGAATCTATTTCTACTGTAAGTCCTATTGTAGAATATGGGATTATTTCTAGGGATATACTCCTAGAACTTGAAAACAGAAAAGAAAGGGAGAATGGATATAGGTAAACAATAAGCCAGGCACGTGTGATAACTTGCCAAAATATCAGATCTACCACTTATCACCCCTGTTCATTGGTTTGGACAAAAATATACTAAACTGTCAAAAGAAACTTCGGATATCTCCCTAGTTCTATCCTAGTCATGATAGAAAACTGGAGTACTTGAGGGACATATGTGATATTTCTACCTTTCAAGGGAAGGTAGACCACGAGTCAGAAGAGGACAGGGAAAGTGTACAGGGAACTGAGGCAGATGGTGTTGACAAACAGAGTTTGGTTTGTGGGGCAGGTTCTTGACATCTTTGCGGACAAGCGTGTTTGGCAAGAGGTTTGCTAACCTGATCAGGAACATTCAACTGAGATTTGATGGGAAGGGAAAAACATTAAAACTTGATTGAATGAAGAACAATGGGCATAGAAAAGATAAGACCAGTAACAGAGGAAGAGACCTTTACTAACTCATAATAAAAAACACCTGGGAGCATGGTGGTTCTAATACCTATAGCTATTCGCCATTGTGCAGCCTTTGAGGACTGAGCAAAGGAAACTTGAAACATTAAAACTTAGAGATAGATAGGATCATCTGATTTGTCTCACTTAGTAGGTTAGGGTGGTTCTCATGACTGAAATATGATTCTAGAAGAGAACATTTGCCTTAAAGAAGCATACCTATGGCAATCTAGACCCTAAAGGTGAATTGCTAGGTAAGGGGGGTTGGGAGGGGTTGCTAGGATAGTTTGTTACATTAGGATCAATATTATGAATCCTATAATTCATAATATTAGGATTATGATATTATCCTGAAATTATAGATGATGAAATTATAGATGATGCTTTCTCTTCAGAGACCAGAACACTAGAATAGATGCCCAGTATGTTGACAGAATAAGACACGATGTTCAAACCCCTTGGAAGTTTCATTTTGCTAACTTCGGATAAACTCTTGACTTATTTTGCTAATCATTTGATTTTTAAGAAGACTGAGAACATAAGACAAAGAGATATCTCTGAAAAGAATCAAAGAAACATTAGCCAGTGATATAAAATGACAGGAACCAGGAGATGAAATCCCATGTGCTCTAGAAATATTTCAGCAAGTTCAGACAGAAGAAAGAAATGACCCTCTCATGGCAAAGACAAAATGCTAAAGAGACCTCAGAAGGAAAGGATAGCTAAAATGTTCTGAAACATAACCCCAAGTGATTCCAGTGAAGAGGAAAGGAGGAAGGCTCCTATGGGAATACGTAACCGTGTTCACCCCGAAAACTTTTTCCTGTTAATGCAGATTAATGAAGGGTATTCAATATGGCTCAACAATTAGCACTCCCAATCTTTGTAAGCTACTCTCCCACAGAATGTAAAGATGAGTGACATGCAGTCCCTGGGTGACGTAGATGTTAAAACATCTTGTGGTCAGGCTATGAAGAATGAGTCAAAGGCAGGGAACGCACAGCACAGTTTCAGAGAGCACGAAAGTAAAACTGAGGTTCAGAAGAGAAACAAACCAGGGATGGGGGCGGCTTCAGAAAAGGTTTCATGGAGAAGATGATGCTCGAAATGCTCTTTGGAAGGTAGAGAGAATTTCCACAGGTAGAAGAAAGAAATGGAGTTGGGTATTCTGCACAGAAGGGCTAGCAAGGTCCAGCCAGAGCAGTATAATTAAAGGAGAGTGTAGAATACAGGGTATGTTTGTGTGAGTTTTGGAGAGAAGGTATGAGTAATAACAGCTAAAATATAATTGAGCGATGATTGCCAAGCTCAGTGTTGAGTGTTTTACGTGCACTATTTCAGTTAAACTTCACAAAAACTTAACCCTTCTCTTCGTTCCTCTTTTCAGCTGAGGAAACAACTCAGAAGTTTAGTGACGCTCAGTAAATAGTAGACAGAGCCAAAGTCTAAAGGCAGTTAAATTTAACTATATGTGAAGAGCTTAGGATTTTTAACTTAGTTCTCTGACCGGTGGGAATTTGGAGCAGAGAAAAGACCCTGGAATCTTTTGGGGGAAGATAAAGTGGACGAAGGAATATAAGATGGGGAAGTGATGGAGAGAAAATGTGGAGACCCCCCAACAGGGATCTAAAATGGGTTGGAGGCTGTGAGCAGGGAAGAATGGAAAACAAGTAGCGGGTGATGAGGGGCGGGTCAAGACAGAGGAGTTCTAGCTCTGCATCACGGTTTTAGGGGATCTGGTTTTAGAGGGAGTCTGGGTGGACTAGGGGAGCGGTGGGTGTCTTAATCGGAGTGCGGAAACTTTCTCTTCGAAAAACATCAGGAGTCA